>NW_016159427.1:65202-78989 GCF_001687245.7 Rhagoletis zephyria | reverse complement strand
GAACTATTTTCTTATCTCATAAACTTTGCAAGTGTATTTTTAAGCTTCTAACTGCCGGTTTTATCAGCAATTTAGGTGTAAAACGACTATTTTACTTCTGCCAGTTTTTATATAAAATTCATATAAAAGGGATTATTTTTCGCTTAAATTGCTTTCGTGAAACTGGCTATTAGTATTGAATACAGAGTGCCGTTTTTCGAAGAAAAATATCTTTTTACTTTGACATAATTGAAAAATCTTTTCGAGGCTTTTTAATACCTTTCCAACGGTATATGATTCATAGAAATTTTTTAATCCTAAAACACTCTCAAGATGACTGTTAAAAATCGCTTAGAACAAAGGGAACTTTTTTTTTGTACATACATACGTGATCCGGTCTAATGTATAGTTTTTCCCTCTTGAAATACTGTCAAAGCCGGTGTTCAAAACTTTTTGGAACAAATATAAATTTTTTATGATACCTTTCACTTTACCGGCTACCGACTTAGGGGCGCGTCTGAAGAAGCTACACTGGTGTTCTATAGTTTTTCGAATAGAGTCTAATAGGCGTTGTGGCCACTTCTTTTATGAGCCTGGGATAGTGTGTAGGAAATTTTTTTTAGAATATCGTAAAGGTCTTATTTTTAAATTAAAATTCTATATATATAACAAGTAATTATATACATACATATATATTAACCGCTTTTAAATATAATTATTGTTCTTTAGTAAAATTTAGAGAAACATTTTTTGTAGAAAATTTTAACCCCTTAACCCAAACGAGAACGGGACTTTTTGACCTTTATCTAGAAGAGTGTAAATTTTACATATTAAAAGCCTATGTGCTTGAGACTTATCTATATAGTAAATGCGCAAAAATATTTAATTAAAAAATATAAAAACAAAAATTTAAATCAAGTGACCTTAAAAAGTTTATCCCAAAGAAAAAATAAAATATACTTATTTGTAAATAAAATAAAAAATAACATATATGCATTTTGTTTGTGTTAATTGCGTTAAAGCTGTGTGAATTCCAATGAAAGCAGCAGCGTTAGTATGCATGTAGTCCTTGGTAAAATATGTAAAATGGGTTAAAGCCAAATAAAAGTAAAAGCCATGTAAGCGTCGCTAAAAAAAGTTGAAAAAAAATAAAAAATAAAAAAGCAGTATTAGTATTATGATTTTATTAAATAACAAGAACAAACAATCAGCATATACGAATATTTAGCATGTGGTTGCATGTTGGACTGAAGCGAGTTTTGTTTGCAAAACTTTTACTGCGACCGCTGTAAGTAATCACAAGAAACATTTTTATTTTAATCATCAATTGGAAATATGTATGAAGGCGAAAAGCTAAAAGTACATTGAAAAAAAAATATTTCATATATAAATTAGTTGTGCAAAATAGCAATTATAAAAAAATAACTTATCGCTAGGCAAGGCCACATACATTTACATTTAAATATGGGGATAACATCCAGGGGTATCAGCAGGTTCTTTAAATTCATACTTACTACCGCAAAAGCCTGGAAGAGGATTTATTGTATTAATGATGTAATTTTACGTGAAATTTATAACTTAGTTTAAAAACATTTAAAATGAACTATATGTACATAAATACACATGATCGGTCTTAAATTAATATGTAAATGAAAAAAAAAATATTAAACTGAAATAAGCACTTTTAAAATAAAAAGCTAATTATAAAGCTATATAGAGTAAATTTTAATACAAGACCTTCATCAAGATTAAAGCTCGCCTTGAAGTCTTTCGTTGGTCGTTCGTGTTTTTTTGGTAGATTTTCTTTTTATACCGAAGATTTGGGATTTAAGGAAAGTTTTACCAATTAGTTTTTGAACCACACACCTTTTTTCACACAGTATTGAAAACTATATGCTATTGTTTTGAAAGCTTTCACGGCTAAAAGCTTCCGAAAGTTGAATATGCAAGGGAAAAAAGTAAGGCTTAAGCGATGTTTAGTACAGTGTTGGTAGCTTTACAGCACTGGCGGTCTAATAATGACTAACTTGCAGAGCTTTTAAGCTTTGCATTTACAAAAATATTATTTTATGTGGCAGCATACAAGCTGAAAGCGCTATTTGACCTTTACTGCTACTCAAAACGTTAAAAGTTTTTTATACTTTGTATCTAAACTAAGAGCAGATCAGTAAACGCTTTCACAACTGCTGAAAATAGTCGCTTTTCATACCATTTTAATAGGCATTTTACTAAAAAGCGCTACTTTAAAGAATAGGAGAAATATTTCAATTTTTATAATTAAAAAATTTTCGCTTATTTTAGTTTTAAAAATCTTCGGAAACTTTTAATAGTTGAAGTTTGCGGAAATTGTTGTTTCAATTCGAGCTTTTTGATATAAAATAAAAACAACCTATTCGGTCTCATTACTTAATAAATATTTATTAAAACTAAACACAGAAATTAAATAGATCTAAGCTCCCTTCAGAAGCTTGAAAAAATCGACGCGACTATTAAGACAACCTCAGCTTCTATAACTTTGGTTGGGCTTAAAGCTTTCAAATCACAAACTCTTTAGTGCTTGGATGCTCGCAAAAAAAAAAAAATAAGAACACTTCTTCGCTGTAATTTAAAATAAAATTTAGTAAAAATTTATAAAACTCATTTAATATGGGAAAAGGGTGACCAGCTTAAACCACAAATAAAAAAATGCATTTCAAAATTTATTCCCATCATTCTTCTAGAGCTTATTTAATGTAATGCAACAAAAAATCCATATAAAACTGTCCAAGAAATAAGAATGCAGCTTCCTTCTATCAAAATTTCTTAAACCATTCTACATACATACAGCTCCTAAATAATTTCTACATTTTGTACTACACTTTTCTAAAGTTTTTTTTTTTGCTAAATTTCATGCTATTATTGTAAGCGATAGAAATAATGAAAAATATTTCTTGAGACTTTTCTTGAGTGCTGGATCGGAAGCTTAACTATAGAAAGCGGCTATGAAAAATTTAATATAAATATGTAAAACTATGAAATAAGTACTGTGTATATACACACAAACATAATGAACAACCGACATAATTTTTATGAGAAGAATACATCATACATAGCTTACATTTCATTTGCAGGCTTCTAGGCATATTCCATTAAGATTTGATTTGCTTTTGGCTTTTTTTTCATAAATAAATGTGTTTTGTTCATCCCAGCAGTGTCACAGGCTTACCTTGAGAAGTGCGCTAAATACATACATACATATAAATTTATAAACCATTTTTAACAAATCACTAAAATATCCCAAATTACATTAAAATGTTACGTAAAAGCATGCTTGGCATTAGTTACACCTACAAATTTTTCGTAAGAAATTATTTATCTAGTAAGTGTATATTTTTATGGTATTAATTTTTTTTTAGTAAGTTAAGCAAACAAAAACGACTTCCTTTTTGTTTTAAGATAAGTAAATGAACATTAAAAATGATAAAATTTTAAAATTTTCTTCCAAATGTATACTTAGGCACATTTACGAGTACTAGTACGAGCAATGAGAGCGAACCCACTCACGTTTCATACATATTGGCTGTGGCTAAAGAAAGAGAGAGAGAAAGAGTGAGTGAGGTATATATCATATTTATATGTTGTAAAATTTCCAAAAATTAATTTTGCTACTTAAGTACTTAATTAAGCGATACAAAATGGTACAGCTCACGATGGAAGTTTTTTTATTTGATACGTGCTACGAGCTTTTGGTAGTCTCCTCCGGCTAGTTTCTTCTTTTCTCATTAAATATTTTCCTTCTTGTAATACTTGCGTTATATAGCGACTTTGAGTGACTCGCACATATACATACACATGTAAATATGTAACGTATTACGTGGTCCCTGCTGGTTGGCATGCTGTGGAAAAAGCGAATGTACAAAGAATTCCGACTTCCCAATGGAGTGTGGTACAACCCAAATATCTAACCTTCTTGTTTTTTGTTTTTTTTTTTACACACAGAAACAAACAATGGGAGGGTTGGAATGAAAGTGAATTGCTTTCGTTCGGAAAGAGCGGGACCTAAAAATCAGAGGAGCGTAAGAGGGTGGACAAATGCATGTATGCAAATGAATAACTTTTCCATTTCCTCTCCGCAAAATATTACTGTAAGCTTCTGAACGCTTTTGTGCTAGAAAGTGAGCTTAAAAGCTCTGGCATATTTTAACATAAATTAACGAACGATATCTTACGGTTCATTAGAGGCATTGTTTGGACTTAAGTAAGTACGGGAAATTGAATAACTTTCTCAGTTTCTTAGATAGTGTTTAAAAACAGAAAGCTGTAAGCTTTTGGTGTGGGGCAGTTAGAGCTTATAAATAAGGCATGTGTCTTGTCACTGCAAAGTGATTCTTCTTGCGGAAAGCTTTTGTGGAAAACTTGTAGTTTTTAATCCTGTTTTAATTATGTGTTTAAGCATTAAAAAGCTTTCAAACTTATTTCGTAAATGCGTGATAGATCTGCACAACGCGAATTAATATAAGGTATAAGGAGTACAAAAACAAAAATTTACATCTATTTTGTTTTTGCTTCCGTGGCATAAACTGTCAAAATCTGTAAGAGTGTCTGTGGAAATTTCAAACAAAATTTTTCAATTTGACATTAGAAGCCGTGCGGCGAAACACATACACAAAATCAACCGATCTAGTAACACCAAATTATATAAATTCGCCTTGGATCTGCCGATGCTTCACAATATACTTTTACGTAATTTTATTTCTCCATAAAAACTCTTATTTAGCATATCAAATGAAGTGCTAAAATTTAATGAGTATTACGGACAGAGAGCTTTTACTCTGCGCATGTTTACACAATATTTATAAAAGATTTGATATAAAGCTCTGCATGGGGGCAAGGTGTTGTCCATCATCGACTTTCATACTTAAGCTACTCATGGAAGCTTAAAGCTCTTTTATAATTATTACGATAATGCGGTTTTCGCCAAGAGTGACATATGTAATTAAATCTCTTGGCATTTTTAGCAAAATGCTTTTCGAAGAACACGATCTTCATTAAATAAAAAAGCTATTCCGAACGTCAAAAAAATTACAGTTTTTTTTAGCCTATGTAGCTTTTGAGATAAAAAAATTTTCAAGCAAGCTTAAGCAAAAGTTTTTGTCGAAGCTAGAACACACTTTTATTTTTAAAATATACACGTTTAAACAGAAATCATATTATCATAATAATAATAATATAGATTAGCGCTTACACATATGTTAGTGTTTGACCGAGCTTCTCCTCCGACTTGTGGTGTGCGCCTTGATGTTTTCACACACTTTTACGCCGACTCCGAACGGCGATTGTATTTTTATGAGAAGCTGTTTTCATGGCAGAAATACACTCGGAGGTTTGCCATTGCCTGCCGAGGGACGACCGCTGTTAAGAAAAAACCTTTTTTCTATATTTTTGCGATGTTGCTTTGACCAGGGCTTGAACCCAGGTGCTGATGAGTGAAAGCGCGCACTGCTTACCACTATACCACAGCGGCCGACATAACTTATGCATATTTTAGGCTTCAAAATCTTTAAAAACTGTAAGCTTTACGAAAGCTTTAGACAAAGCTTGACTTGGCTGAACACTGATGATCAGTGTTTGTTCGAAAAAGCTTCTGTCCTATCACTTATAGAGAAAAAACTTAAATAGGGAATGAAAAGCTTTTGATGTACGCCTCCATACATATGTAAGGGGCCGACTTTACTTTAGACGCTACAATTATTTATTTCTTTATAATATTAAAGAATTGAAGGAACCGCTGAATATTAAAATATTCACTTAAAAGCTCTGCAAAGAAAAATTCTTCAAGAGCGTATGACTATATTTAACGTTTAAAGCAGTTTTTTCTTGATTGTCTTTATTTAAATCTTCAAAAAGCTCAGATGGTGGATGTAATTCGGAGGCCTAAGCGCTTCAATTTAAATGATTACTATTAATAAGCTATAACTCAAGTGAAATCGTTGCTTATTGTGTTACTGGCAGGCGAACAGCTTTTCCGAAAGCACCTGAATTTTGCAAAAGCTCCTTAAGCACACCAAAAGCTTAGCTGGTAGGGAAGCTCTCAAAAAATGTACAAGAGTATTAACCATAGATTTATACTTGTGTCGTGCCGTCTTACAGGCTAACCTAATATTCACGCACGCCGCCAATTTACTGTCAAAAATTTCTCATGCGCTACAACTTGTATGGGACCAGCCGAAATTGAACGGCCTGCGTACGAAGCTAACTCAATTTCCAATTTTTGTTCTGCGTGACATTTTGATTTGACATTTCACTCAATGAAATCAAATGCAAACGCACGTAAGCCAATTTAGGGTGACGCAAGAAAAAAAATTCTACGGCGTGCGTACCAAAACGCAAGCCGCGAATATTAGGTTAGCCAGTTAAGCGAACAGCTTCTTTGCGAAAGCACGCAATGCCATTAAAAAGATGGCACTTCAAAATTTCACTCTCACAAACGCAAACTATTTCTTTTACAAAATAAAATTGCCACTGAATAATGAAAAAGTTTAATAATACATTTACAATATTTCGACTTTCAATGAAAAGCTTCCGTAAATGAAAATAAGCTAATAAATTACTTATGCAAAATTTACGCAAATTTATGTGTCAGTTGTGTTGTTGATATTTCATTTATTGGCTTGCAAATGTGGTTGTGAGCTGTAGGTAAATTATTTAGTTTTTTTGCTGTTTTTTTTTTTTATAAGTTTGGTGTACACATTACAGTTTTGGCAGCCGACATGCACTTAAAAAAAATCGAACAGTTATTCAATACAGGTACTTATATATTTATTTACTTATATGGAATATTGTATGTATGTAGTTCTCAATGCAGCATTGCTAAAATTGTACAGAAGCTTTTAAGTTCGTTTATATTTCAGCACAAAAATTATTTTACGGTTTTTTTAGATTTTAACTTGAATAACACTAATTGAAATTCAATGGAAAAAATGCTACAATGCAGTAATATTTTGCATAGAGGAGTTGGCTTGGTCTCACATAAAATAAATGTGGTAAATATGTGAATAATTTGTATAAAGCAATATGTATAAGACAGCAAATATGGTGATTTCGGTAAAAAACAATGAAGGAGAAAATAATTAAAAACTAAAAAGAAGCTTTCAGGAGAACATTTATGAGTTTGTGATAAGCTGAAAGAGAAAAAGCTGTTAGAAGTTGAAGCGGAGAGCAAAAAAACGGATCACAAAAATAAAATTTAGCGAATTCAATTATAAAAGAAAAGGATACTGAATCTGAAAAGCATTTAAGGTAAAGCTGTAAAAAAAGCTTGGTGCAGTTTGGACAGGTTTTCGCATAAATACATTTATGGAGGATTATTAGTATAAATATGAGGAGCGAAAAACATGTTCTATGTATATAGGTCTTCTACTAAGTTTCTATGTGTAAAAGCTCTTTTTTTTTTTTTTGTTTTAATTATTCGTTGAAGCGGAGAAACACTTTCCAAGCGATCGGCCGAGCAGCGAATCAGCAAGAGAATTCAAATGATAACAATCAACAGATACCGTCGTTCAAAGAGACTTAAACAAGACACCTTTATCCCAACGAAAATAGAAATAGAAATAGAATAGAGAAAGATGTGATGTGAGCGCAAATGGACAACAACACTGAAGTACTAAGGACAAATGAATTACAATAGTGCTTCGAATCAGCTATTGAGGAGGGTATGATAATGAGAAACTAAAAAAGCTTTTAAAAAACAATGAGGAACGAAATGAAGTGAAGTGCGAGTAATTTGGTATTGAAATGTGAACAACGAAAATATCGATGGTGCACAGAAAGATAATAAAACTTTATAAAAAACAATATAATAAATTATGATGAAAAAGTTTTAAATTTTTGAAGCCAAAAAATAAGCAATAACATTGATATAAGAAAATGGGAAAATGTTAGTCGTCTTCTACGAAAAACAAAACACTAACTTTTTTCTATAATTTTAAAACATAGCCGTTCACGGCGATAAAACAATTACGGATAAGTAGGCTGTAGTTTTTAAACTCTCTCTGAAGCAAAATCGGCGCCAGTAGAAAAAATTGTCAGCACCCAGCCGCTTTGTTAAATGTTGAGAGACAGTTATGCTAGGCCTTTATTTTTTGACCTTCACAACTTTATTGACAGATTTCGTTATCACAGATAGGTGTGTCGAAAAACCCGACTACCGGTTCGAAAACGCAAATGGTTGAAAAACGCCCTATTCAGGAATTTGGTTTCGAAATGTCCTATCTCAGCTTCGGCATATCTTAACATAAGTTCAATTTATCGGCAACTGAGATAGCGTGTTTTCGTACCATTTGCTGAGAGAGGGCCTTCTTCAACCCAATTATGAAATAGGGCGTTTTTCACCCCTTTGATGAGATAGGCGGATCCTCCACTCAGCCGCCGATATAATGGTCAAGAGCACTTGGAATTCAATAATTAACTGCCGGAAAATGTA
Source organism: Rhagoletis zephyria (assembly GCF_001687245.7). NCBI lineage: Eukaryota > Metazoa > Arthropoda > Insecta > Diptera > Tephritidae > Rhagoletis > Rhagoletis zephyria. Next base: position 70,549 of record NW_016159427.1, on the reverse strand, counting down.
AACATATAACTATATATGACAACTAGATTTTAGTTATGTAGGTTCCTCTAAGATGATTAGAAAAAAAGCACCTCACCGCGCCTGGAAGTTTCCCACAACGTCTTGATATACATATGTAGACAGCTTTAAAAAAATTTTTCCCCTGGATGTGATTAAGTCGCGACTGATTGATACGCGCGAGGAATTAACGTTCCCGCTGTTCGTCAGTGCTTTTAAGGGACAAATCTTATGTAGAGATGTGCGTATAAGTATGTAAGGATTCTAAAATTGTGATTCTCCCCGGCCTAGTGATGGGTTTCTCTGGCTCGTGAACACGCTATGATAGTTTTAATAATAAAAATAAGAAAATTAAAAAGTGTAAAAAACAAACCATAAAACAACTTATTTGGTAAAAATTTAAATTAAAGACAAAATTAATGGAGTGATTAAAAATAACTAGCACACTTAAAACAAATGCCATATTAATAAAATAGCAATATTTGAAATGTTAAAATCAAAACTTACAAAAACTAAAATATAAAAAAATATAACCAGTTTAATTAAAAAATTTAAAAGTTATGAAATATTAAAAAAGAACAACACGAAAATTCATCTAAAGATGAATAATGCAAGAGTGAAAAATAATTCAGAAAATAGTTCAGAAAAAAATTTAAGCTTGAAAATTTTAAAGTAAAAAAAAAAAATGCAAAATATCACTAAATAGAGGTGCAAAACTATCGATGGCACTATCGATAGTATCGATGTTTTTTATTTTTTCCTACTATCGATTGTTTTTTGGTCCTATCGATATTCCGACAGACATGTGATTCAGTATTTATTTTAGTTTTATTTTTTCTTTTCTTTTCATTTCTCTCAAACATCCAAGTTGAACTAAAAATTTGGTTGCTACTTTTTTAAAAGAGTAATGTCAAATTTCGAAAATGATGGAAAACCTTGCATCTTTTAAAATACCGCTAAAAAACTGATACAAATTAATTTATACCAAAACTTTCAATATATCTACGCACCACTATTTACTATTTAAGAAAAGGTAAATAAAAACCATTACTTCTCAGATAAAAAATGGTTTCTTCTTCTAAAATTGAAATTTACTTGATGAATTCCTTATATATGACGGAGGATATCTAAACCCACAAATATAAAATTTCAGTACGCCCAATTTTTTCTATTTCAATTAATTTCAATTGTTCAATAACTTTACTTCTAACTTAACGGTTAAACAATTAAAAAAAGTGTACAGTAGTTTACAAGAATATCCAAACGTAGTTTCGAAATATATTCTTAAGGAAATCTTCATACGAAAATTGAGCCAAAACCATATAAATACGATACTATCGACGATATATCGATAGTTTTGAAAATAATATCGAAAACTATAGATGGTCTGATTATCGATAATTTTGCACCTCTTCCACTAAAGAGTATGGTAGTTGAATAAAAAATAACAAACATAGATAATTCAAACGAAATAAATTTAGATAAAAAGTAAAACAATGAAAAAGTTAAAAATTTATACAGTTTAAATAAATACTAAAAAGAAAATAGCAATGCAACGAATAAATAAATAAAGGAAAAATACTAGATAATACAGTGCAACAGCATTTTTGATTCCAAATGTTTTTGCATTCTCAGCAAAATTTTTTATGGCCATATTAAGATTGCAATTTTTCGCCAGAGTGTGTAATAAGTTAAAATGGGGTTAAAATTAATATCGCAGCCTACATATTTGGCTATATTTGGTTATATATATTCGGTTAGTAAAATTTCACGAGAGATTATTCTGTAAAACATTTTAACCCACTAACTTTAGCACGAAGCGGTCATTTTGACTGAATAAAATAACCATTGTGAGGTCGCTAGAGTGTTAAAAAAATTCTAGAAAATTATTCCTTGGAAAATTTCACTGAGGTTATTCTCAGACAAAATCTTTTTACAAAGAACATAAAGTCCACTGAATTTCTAAATACAATTTTCTCTGACTATCCAAAGAACGGTCAAAATGACCCTTCCGTGTTAGAGTTAAAGGGTTTGAATGTATTACTCTATTATTCTACGTGAAATTTTACTATATGCACCTAAGCCACATATTTCGCTCCGATGTGAACTTTAACCCTTTTTTCACTTATTCAGGCAGAAAATTGAAAACTTGATATAGTTATATAAAAAAATTACATGAGAAAGCAAAAAGATTTGAAGATTTTATTATATTGGTCTAGGTCAACGTTGAAATCATTCCACCTCCAGACAATGACCCTGAAATTGTTGCACACTGTAATTGAAAAGCAATGAAAATTAAGTAAAATAATAGAAGCTTAAACTACATTTTAAGAAAAAATGCAAAACTCAAATCAAATATTGCATTACGAAAAATTATAAAATCTGTTTACATCACGCTTAATTTGAATATACACTTTTTTTCTGCCGAAAAGCTTCGTAAAGAAGTAAAATTAAAACGAAAAATCTGCTTGTTTTTGATTCACTTGCATAGGCACAGTGGCTTTTGATTTTTTCATATGATGCTAGGGTTTAAGAAGGGCTGATAAAAATTGAATATTTATTTTGATGCTATGCGCAAAAGCTCGTCCATAAAGTTATCGGAAAGCAAATTTCAAAATTTGTTTTTATTGTTGCGTGCTCCTGGAATGCGCTTCTGTAGTTGCTAACGACAAGGACACTGCACTTACTCCCGGTTTCACCAGCAATTTAAGTGAAAAATGATGTTTTCTCTTCTGTCAATTTTGATAATATAAAAAAAAAATAAAAATAATTTTTCACCTACAGCGCAATTCTGGATAAGATAGTAAAAAGTCTTTCGTAAGACAAATGAAAGATATCTATCTTTCACTTTTATTATTGTAGCACAAAACTCTTATGGCCTTATTCATAAAAAATAAAGTGGTTTTAAAGAGCTTTATAAATTGACGTTTTCATACATTTTTCAATTTCAATAAACCTTTTATAAAGCAACTTTATTTTTTATGAATAAGGCGATTAGAAAAAAAACTCCCTCATTGACTTCTCGTAGTGAAAAGCTATTTTGAAAGATAGCACTTGTATATCATTTTGCTCGTGCCGCTGCAACAGTGGCCGAGTGAGCATAGCACAGGCGTCCCATACGAGAGATCCGAGTTCGAGTTTTTTTTTTAATATTATTTTTTTAATTTTACTTCAGGCATTTTTTGTGTTTTAATTTAATTTTCTTTAAATTTTTAAATTTTGATTTAATTTTAAAAATATTTTTTATTTATTTTTTAAGTGCTATTTTCTTCTATGATTAAATTTATTTTTCTTCTAATTTAATTTTTAGTTTTTATTGTTATAAAACGAAATAATACATTATTTAATTGCATTTAATCTTTAAAAATATTTCTATTAATTTTATTTTGATATTTTTGTTTTTATTTAATTTTGTTTTACTTTAATAGTTTGATTATGAAAAAAAAATATTTTTAAAAAATTTATTACTTAAGACCTTCCTGTTAGCAGATCTTTCAATCTCGAAAGACAGTAAAGAGCTTTTAAGATTGCTGCCAGAATTGGCAATTGTCTTACGAAAGACTTTTGTCTTTCGAAATCTGTGGTGACGCTTGCAAGAATTGTCCTGTTAAATTGCTTTCGTTAAACTGTGTAATATACTAAAAACTAAAAAATTCAACATTGACTAAAAAATTCGCAACTATACGCACTATAAGGTTTTTTCTTTAAAGCTTTCAATAGATTAAAACTAAGCTTATCTGAGGCCTACAAGAAATAAGCTCGGCTAGTGAAGAAAAAGGTGCATATTCAATTGAAGCGAGGAGTGTAAATATTAAAAATATGGCTACATGAAATACAAAAAAAAAAAAATTAAAAATGCTAGTGAAATACTAAATCATAAATTACAAAAATAGAACCACAAAGTTTAATAGCTAATAAAAAATATATATTTTTTTAATTGTTGAGAAAATGGATATAAAACGAGATGAAAGCAGCAGATGAAGAAGAACTATGCAAAAGCTAACGGAAATTTTAATTATGTGATATGTACTAATATGTGTGTGAACATGAAAGCGAATGAGCGATGATGATAACGACACGAACGAAGTCAATGTCAATGCGGGGAAGATATGTAGGTACTATGCAACTGGCTTTACGACATATGCAACTAGTTTATGGATGTACGAATACGAGATTACGAGAATACGAGTACGAGTAGAATAAGTAAAAAAGCATTTTGTTGTTGGTTTTTTTTTTATACATAATAAGTTCATTTCGGTTTTTCTTTTAATAATAAATTTTACTTTTGCTTCAAATGTATAATAATAGTTGGTTTTTTGTTTTTGTTGTTGTTACTTTACTTTGCATATTAAACATAATGCTAATGTTAAGTATTTTCATGTATAGCATGTATTCCATAGTCAAGTTATTGTATTATTTTGTTTTTGTTTTTTGTTGTAATTATAATTATTTAAGTAACTATAGAAATAGTTATGCATATACATATGTATGTTTAGCAATCAATTATTACGTATGTTGTTTGTATGTTTAACTATATGTATGGTTTTTGCAAATGTTAAATACATATACATATGTAGTAGTTGAACTTGAATTGCAATAATTATGATTATCAATAAGAGCTGATAATAGATAAATTTAATAGTAATAATAAACATAGTAGACAATAGTAATCATCAAATATACACGAATCACAAAAATTTGCAAAAACTGGCAATAAAAGTATTTGTATTTATGTATATATGCATGTGTGTATTTATCCGGCTTTTTAGGAGTATGTATGCGCTTTGTATTTAAGTGCTTTATGTATGGGTGGGTGTGTGTGTGTCGCTGAAAATCGCGTGTAATGATAAGAGATACCTATGGACAGTTACGCAACATACGCAATTAATTAGCAGCAATAAGTAGTTATAATTACATAATGAGTACGATGATTTTTTTTTGTAATTCCCAAACAAAACTTTTGGCGTATAAATTTGTTTGGTTGCTGTAAATGATATAATCGGTTTTATTAAGCATGTTTTTTGTTGCTTCTAAATGTTGTTCTAGTTTGTTTATATGTATGTATTTTGATTTTTTTCATTACGTTTTCTTTAATCATAAAACACATGCAATTTTTTATTGTAATTTTTTTGCTGCAATTTTCATGTTTTTTGAGTACTTTTCTGTGCAATGTGTTGCTAGTTGTTTGCGCTTCATTTTTAATGCAATATTAAGCGTTTCCTTCTTTCACTTTTTTGGAAGCTCTCGCTATTCTTTCCAACTACAATTTCCAATTTCCCAACGCATATATAGCGCTTTACTATTAGGCAATTCAGAGCTTTCACCATTTCAAACTCTCGCGCTTCCGCGC
>NW_016159427.1:56938-65177 GCF_001687245.7 Rhagoletis zephyria | reverse complement strand
ATTTCATGTTTCAGTGTAAGCTTTTAAGGTAGAGCTTTCAGCGCTAGGCAGAAACTCATGAGCACTTTTGAGTGCAAATTGTTAGCAAAGCAGGAGTAAAAGACGAAGGAGTAAAAAAGCACGGAATAAAAGCACATTTTTTTAGTGCGAAAGCTTAGCGGCGTTTAGTTTTATTTTCAGGAATTATAGATTCACTGCAAGTGGCATTTTGTCGTTGTTAAGTTTTTCTCTAAAATCTCTATTAATTTATTTCCATCACATAGGCTGTACAAAGCTTTCGATAGCTCGTCATTTTAGGTTATACCCGAAAAATAGGCACTAAATATTAATATAAAAAAAATTTCGTTTGAAAGTCCAACTATTCGTTTCGTAAAGTACGCTTAAGTAACTTTTTAAGTACATGTGCTACGACTAGGCGCTGCAAAAAGCTTTTGCCAAGCTTTTTCTCATAAAAAGTTGCAACGCAGCACCTTGCCGGTTTTCTGTTAGACTCAGCTAACAAGTAAGTTTGTCATATCCGTTAGTTTCGTAAGTCTCTGAAGCTCACGATGCATATGCGCTTTTCCGCCTCCTCGGAAGACACTTACGATGTCTTCATCTTCTTGTATGGGTTCAACACCATGGCACTGCCTGTAGCACTGCCCGGCGCTGCGGCCATACCAGGTAGCGCGGCTGGCATACCCGCCGCCGTTGGTAGACCAGTAGGCATGGCACCAATAGCCGCATATGGATAAGCGGCGGCTGCCGGCGCAGCCATCATTCCAGCTGGGTAAAAGAAACCTTGCTGTTGCATTGCAGCCGCAGCGGCGGCAGCGGCATATTGCGGATTACCAGCGGCGGCTGTAGGTGCGGCAGCCAGCTGCATAGCCTGAGGACGCAGCGCATTGTGCGCCGCAGCTGCGCTAATATAACCGCCAGCAGCCGAAGAAGGTCGTGTCAGTAGTCCACCGGCTGCTGCAGCTGCGGTGCCTGGTGTGGGTGTATGCACTCGCGTACCGACAGGTGTCGACATGCCCGAATTGGGCAGCGAACCCGCCGACAGGGCTGAACGCTGCAGCTGCTGCGCATAAGCGGCATGCTGTGCATGAGCGGCAGCCAACTGCTGAGACTGTGCCGCCTGTTGGGCATGTGCGGCGTGCTGCAGTAGCGCGGCATGTTGTTGATGGGCAGCTATGGCATTGGCGCTACTTGGCAGCGCGGTCATGTAGGCTTTACCCAATTGTAGGCCGGCATAGCTGGCTGCGGTTGGCATGGCAGCGGCAGCAGCGGTAAGCGGTTTGCCGCTCAAGGCCGTTGCGTTGGCAGCGGCGGCCATCTTCATCGCATTAATATAGTTCTTTTGTGCGGCCTCCTTGGCAAGAGCGCTGGCATCGGCATAATAGCCTGTAGGCGTAGCGCTGCCGTAGGCGCTGTAGGCATAAGTGGGTGTTAGTGTGCCAGTGGCAGCAGCCGATGAAGGCGTAATGCCATACGCTGAGGCGTACGATGGTACAGTCATGCCGGACGCGGCGGACATGTGCGCCATTGTGGTTGTGGGTGTGGCATAGCCGCCATGAGAAGCCGCCAGGAGGTTGGCGTACGAGGTGGCCACGCTTGTGGGCACCGCGGCGTACTGGTTGTAGAGACGCAACATTTGTTGTTGCTGATGCTGTTGTTGTTGGGCATGCTGGTAGGCAACCGCTGAGGCGGCGGAAACAGCCGTGGAGGCAACCGAATGTGGTGTGGGCAATATGCCAGTGGCGGCGGTGGATGAAGTGGAGGTGGCGTGACCGTTCAAGCCACTGTAGCTGTTGTAAGACTGCGAGTCGGCGTGCGCGCCATTCGAAAGACTGGTGGACGGATAAGAGGAGGCGGCTGTGACATACGCATGTGCGGCTTGTGCAGCGTGTGCTTGTGCTTGTGAAGCGTAAGCGGCGTATGCGGAGTAAGCCAAGTCGTTGGCGGTACTAGCGGCCGTTGACGCTTTGTGTGTGGTGTACTTGACCGGCGAATTGGCGACGCTGTATTGGTTAGCGGAAGCATTGTACGTGTACTTGCTGTAGCTATAGCTATTAGTGATGCTGCTTTTGTTGCTGTTGTAACTGCTATCCCCGCTAGCTTCTCTATCACTTCTATATGTGCTAGCATTGTCCGTTTGTGGGGTTAGTGCCAATGTGGTTGCTGCTGTTTTTGTGGTGTCTATAGTGTGTTCACCCACAGCAGCAGCAGTGGCAGTTGCAGCAGTTGTAGTCGTTGTTGTTGTTATGCTAGCGCCTATATCTGCCGATGTGGCGGTCGTAGTAGCCGCATTGATGCCGTCGCCAGTGATGTCTTCACTGTCGCATTCAACTGCCGCTGTTGCTGCTGCGGTGGCTGCTGTAGGTGGTGTTGTTGTCATGGCGGGCGCTAACTTATTACTACCACTACTCAAAATATTATTATTCACATATAATACATTATTGTTATTGTTGTTGTTGTTGCTACTAGCCATGTTACTATCGCCATTGCCATATGGCAAATACGTTGACGAAATTGTTGCTGCTGTTGCCGTCGGCGAGGAGGACACTGCTGGTGGCGGTGGCGACGACGAGCCATTGCTACTCACATCTGTACCGTTATTACTAGCCTGCATGTGTACGCTACTACTACTTGTCTCATACAAACTACTAACATCTGCTGCTGTATTTGTTGTTGTTGCTGCTGCTGTACGGTTTTCATTTAGGGGTGGTGGTGTTGTTTGCAATGATTCTGTGTGCATGGATGAGTAGTGGTGCGTGCTGTTTGCTGTGGAGGGAGGGGAGGTTGAGGTAGGGGGTGTTAGGGCACTAGAATTGCTATTGTCATGATTATTATTTATATTATTGTTGCTATTATACAGGGTGCTATTGCTACTGTAATGATGGTGTGAATGGTAATTGGATGTGGCGGTTGTTGTTGTTGAGGGTATTGCAGAGGATGGTGGAGGTGGTGGCAATAAGTGCAACTGGTGTTGTTGTTGTTGCTGCTGTTGCAAGTGTTGGTTGTGTAGCTGTTGTTGTTGTTGTTGGTGGTGGTGGAGGTGATGTTGTTGTGTTGTTGTAATACTAGCACCTAATAATGAGGCCGCCGCTGTTGTTGTACTGGCGGCTGCTGCTGCGGCGGCGGCGGTTGCTTGTGCTGCTGCTGTTGCAGTAGTAGCATTATACGGATTCATATTGGTAGTAGTAGTAGTAGAAGTAGTAGAAGTACTCAAAGTAGAAGTACTGGTAGTGGCGCTCAATGGCGCCCCACCATTTTGAGATTGGTACTCACATGACACTGGTACGAACGGCTGTTGCAGTTGCATGAGTTGCTGGTAGGTGGTCGCGCCGGGCTGATACACTGGAATACCGGATTTTTCGGCAGCGGGACGCTTGAACGGAACCATGCCGGAGAAAGCCTGTTGAAAAAAAGCAAAGAAAGAGGGAAAGAGAGACAGAAAACGGGAGAAAGTGGGAAAATAAAAAAAGTATTTTTAATGAATTTGTTTTTGGAAATTTGATTATGAGTTTAATAAAAGCTTTCAATAAACAGTAACGCTAAACTAGCTTACGAACTGACTAAAAGTGTAACTTCGAAGCTTATGCAGAGGCTTATACATAAAAGCGATATGAGCTTTACGCTACATGTACGAGTATTGACATTAAAAAATATTTTTGAAAAAAAAAAAAATGCTGGTGGTGTGCAGTCGGCGATGAATAGTATACGAGGTGTAAACGAATCATTTTTTAAGTGAAAAAAAAGTAATAAACATATGCGTAATAATGAATTGAGAAAAATTAGAGCTTTTTGGAAGAGCAAAGCTAGATGCTGAAAGAAACCTAAGAATAATAGTAATAATACTTTAAGAAAAAAAATGTTTTTTAAGCAGAGAAAAGCTTTTTAAAAGTTAAAACGGAAATCCAAAAGCGATTAAATGGAGCGTGGAGAGTTCAACATTATTGGAAGAGCAAATAATAGATTAAAATAATGAAACGATTTTCAAAAACTTTCCCAAATTTCACTGAAAAAATAAATAATATAAAACGAAACCACGAAACGGGGAAAGCACTTTTTTTCTGAAAGAATAAAAGGTATACAGAGAAATGACATGTATTTCTAAAACTTTAGCAAATAGCTTTTTAAGTTCATTTTGAATTATGCTAACAAAATTACAAAAAAAATTAACTATTAATTCCTTTTGAGAAAACTCATAAAAAATAAGCAACGAATTAAAAACGTATGCGCTACAGCTTTCCACATGTAATAAGTGCAACATATACACAAAAGCTAAAAGTTTACAGGAAAAGTTGTACTATTGCTTTTAATTACGGTAAAAAATATGGAGAGTTACAAGTTTTTAAATTTCAATTTAAGCTAAAATAGCCACATTTGTTAGTCTTTTACAATTTCTTCTGTAAACTTTAAAAGCTCAGAATTGTTGTAAGTGTCTGCGCTTAAAGAAAAAGGACCTAGAGTTTGCTTAGGCATTTAAATTTAAATCAGTAGCGATCAAAGAGAGCTTTCACTGTGTACGTGAACTTATAAAACAGCTTCGCTCGTGTGCCGTGTTTTGATCGCGAGTGATGTAAATCACATTTATCTACATCAAAGGCACACGTGGGGCAGGCGCAAAATAAAAGCTCTCGAATGCAAACACTAATTTAAATAGTAAATACTGCCAACAAAAATAAAAACTGCAAGGAAGCTTTCAAATACTTAAAAGCTCTGGCTTGATAACAGTGCCTTCTTCGAGGCATTTAGTTTAATTTAATTTTAATTGGGCTATGCATATTATAAATATCGAGGCCATAAACTATAGTTTACAAGTTTTTAAAAAGATAAGCTTTTAGAGTTGATTTTGTAAACAGCGAATTTCTACTATGCTTTTGTTGGGTTAAGACTACTACTTTGCAAAAACTTTTGAAATTTGGCAACAAAAAGGATAAGTATGGTTCAAGTATCAGCTTTAAGCGGAGGCATTATTTTACTTTGATGTTTGAAGGGATGCAGAGCCACAGGCTTCAATCAAGCTCTATGATATTCTTGATTTTTCAAAGATTTACAAAATTTTCACCATTTACAAAAAATAAAAAATACCTTTATGTACCCTTAAGAGTACTTTAGATGGGTAAAAGATCTGAGTAGCCAGCACTGGTTAACGCTAACCAATAACAAATTTAATCTAAGAACAGATTTTGTTCAATAAAAGTTGTCCTTTGACGTATAGTCAAACATTAATTCTTATCGCCAAAAAAGTGAGGATTGAAAAAGAGATACAAGATTAAAAGCTCAATGAAAGCTTTTACGATTTGCATCTTCTTAAAGCAATGTTGGCCACTTCATAGGCTCGTGTTCCAACGCTTTCTGTACAATTTGCATACAGCTAACACAAAATAAAAGCTTTCACTGGCCAACACTGGCTTAAAGAAGCAAGGGGGGGAGAGAGCTTTCACTCTGCACGCGTCTATACAAAATACAGCAAGTTTAAGAGAGCTTTGCCCGCGGGTGAGGCGTTTCTCATCTCCGGTTTAAAGCTTAACTCTACTATTTTTTCTGCGTTAATATAGAAATTCTATTAGGATGTAGAATGAGAACGATGCAAAGCTTTACTAATAAATATGTAAATATGTATGCTTTCAGCAGCTTTCTTTAGAGTCCTAGCTAATTTTATTTCATTTGAAAACTAGCATTTTGTATAAATTAGGAAATAGCTTGAGCTTTGTGTACTACTCAAAAGCTTTAAAACGAGTTTATGTTGAGGAATTGTTATTGTAATTTCTTTAAAAATGTCAATGTTTTATTCAAATTATATCTACGACGGTGCTCGTTATTTTTTAAATAATCTTGCATGCATTTAAAGAGTCCAAATAAAATTTCGTAAAACTTGAAAGAGTAAGAAAGTAAATATTATTGTTTTTTTGTTTTGTTTTCAAAGAGTGAAGAAAAAACTCAATATAAGCAAAATTGATTTGTAGAAAAGGTATAATAGGTAGGAGTTTCAAAGGTACACAAAAATGCGGTTTTAGTACTTACGAAATTTTCATAGTAAAATGAACCAACCGTTTTAACATCCATCTATTTTTGGTGGTTTTGGCAAATGCAAGTGTCGTAATTTTTTTTTTGTTTTCGAAAAAATGTAGAATAAAGGCATACAGCCGCATTGTTGGCACAATAGAAGGCGCAGAGTAGCGGATGGATTGGTTGAAGTAGAAATTAGTTGTAGTGGTAACAGTATTTGCGGGCAGAGTTGCATTTTGAAGTAGTAGAGGTAGTAGACAGTGGTTGCGGTGAGATAGTGGTTGTGGTGGTGATGATGGTTGCGTAGGCAAGTAGGCGAATAAGTAGTTGGAAGGCATTGAGAAGGCGGTGTTGTGATTAGGTTTTTTTTTTATTTATTTTATTTTTTTTCATTGTTGTTAGTATACGATGCAAATTTATTATTATTATTATTTAATTTTATTTTTATCGAGTATTGATTTGTTGNATTTATTTTATTTTTTTTCATTGTTGTTAGTATACGATGCAAGTTTATTATTATTATTATTTAATTTTATTTTTATCGAGTATTGATTTGTTGATGTTTAAAACACATATATTGACACACATTATGTAGAAACGCAAATGATGCAAACGAAGGTTGTGGAAGAAAAGAATACACAGAAAGAAAAAAAAACAGATGAAATTAGTTAAGTGATAATGATGAGCAATTAAGAACGATTAAGATTATTTGGTCGTTATAAACTAGCTATTTACTAGACGTAAACTAATAAATAGGTATACAATTTGAAGGTACTTTTTTGAGCTTTTAATTTCTATTGCTGTGTTGTGTTTAAAAGAAATAAAAGTTTAATCAAAAAATTAAGATTATGAAAAGTGTGCTACATTTTGCGCAAGTGCTTTATTTTTTGTTTGTTTTGTTGTTTAGCAAATTTTTTTATTGCTCATAAAAGCTTTATAATTTGTAAATATTTATGCAGGGATGTTGTTTTACATTATTTTTGCTTTATGTGCCAGCAAATAAAATAAAGCAACAAAAAATAAGTGAACTTGCAAATGAACTTAAGTAACTTTCTGTACTATGTAAGCTTTTAAGCTTGCGATCTTCAAATAAAGCAAACTATGCTTTTTGTTTAAATGGAAACAGTTGGAGCTTTTCGAAATACCTATTGCCCTTAGCTTTGAAGTATTAAAAAATTATGGAAAATTGTTTAGGTTTTACGGAAATTGTTAAGTAACTTTCTGTACTTAAAAGCTTTTATGCTTGCAATCTTAAAATAAAGCTAACTATTCCTTTTTTATATAGAAATAAGTTTGAGCTTTTTGGAATATTAACTTTAACTTTGATATATAATAAAATGGAAGCTTGTTTAGGTTTTAAGGGGTTTTAGTGTTCGCAGACAAAGATATGTATATATAAGAAAGTAAAATTTTTTTTTCCTCAAAAAAATCACCCGTTATTTAGATTTTACTTAAAAATCGGTATGTACATACATGCATATTTAATTAAGCTTAAAATTGTGCTTCCCCACTCTTGTACTTCACTTCATTGACTGACTTCAACTTCGCTGCAAATTGAACAAAGCAAAACATGATTTTTATGCGAGACAAATTTCCACAGAAAGTAACGGTAGAGAAAGAATTTTTGGATAGTCATTCTCTTTTTCATCTGACTACGATGCAGCATTCTACTTTGCATTCTCCGAAATGAAGCAAAGAAGTGAAATAAAAAAAAATATTGTAGAACATTCTACTTTGCATTCCCTGAAATGAAGCAAAGAAGCGAAAAAAAAAAAAAATATTGTAGGGCATTCTACTTTGCATTCCCTGAAATGAAGCAAAGAAGCGAAACAAATAAAATATTGTAGGACATTCTACTTTGCATTCCCCGAAATGAAGCAAAGAAGCGAATGAAAAAAGAAATATTATAGGACATTCTACTTTGCATTCCCCGAAATGAAACAAAGAAGCGAAATAAATAAAATATTATAGAGCATTCTACTTTGCATTACCGGCAATGCCTAAAAGGAGCGAAAAAATTCGAAGTCATTATAACGCTATGCCTTCAAGAACACGTTACCACTAAAAGCGATTACCGATTTTTTGCTGGGTTGCCTCACTAAATTTGTATGATGTATGTATGCTTGCATATAAATGTATTTAGGTACATTTGGAAGTTATATGCCTAATATACTTACATGTACATACATATTTCTTAATCAATAACATTAAAACTTGTCGCTCCGAATGCGCGTTATCACGC
>NW_016159427.1:52597-54279 GCF_001687245.7 Rhagoletis zephyria | reverse complement strand
GTTTTTTGCTTGTCCAAACTACTTCATATGTACATGGGAATTGGGAAGACTGAGGAGCCATAAATAGAGGGTTGCTTATAAGGCAATTTGATTGATTGAAATCAGACTGGTTTAGTAGATGACTATCAAAAATTGATTGATATACTGCATGAGGCATACATTAACTACAAGAAATAAATACGCATGCATTCGTCAACACAGTATATATTCAAGTACATATTTATGTAGTACTAGGTTGACTCGGCTTTTTTAAACCGGTTTCCACTGTTCTTTGAAATCTACATATAGGCGGTTTTTATTTTGAAAAGCTTGATATTTCGAATATCGAATAAACCAGACCTTTGTTTTATCGAATAAACCGATTTTTTTCATTTGATACAAATCTTGACCTCTCAATAAAGGTTTTGAGTTTTTCGAAATTTCCAAGGCTTTTCGAATTTTTATCTAAAAAAACTTTACACGTATTTGGCTGTGCTCTTTTCGAAATAAAAGCTATCTTTACTGTTAATAGTCTTATTGTAATTTTTGGTCATGACTTCATACCAAGATAAGCATTTTCACTGTGTGAAAACTATCTAAAATAAAACTGGTTTATCCGGTTTTTTTCTCAATTTCAAAATCGGGTATTGTTTTTTTTCAAATTGTAAATTTTCGAATAACTCGAAAACCGGTTTAGAAAAAAGGCGAATAAACGAACTTCTTAGTATGTACGTTGGTATGTTCGCATTTTTCTACTAATAATTAAATATGAGGTTGATATTTTTCCGTTTTCTGTTTTTCACTCAGGGCGAACGCTTTGCACCATTGAAAAAAAAAGAAATAGATAAAAAGACTAAAAATTGCACTTAATCACTTGCTTAAGTATCATGAAAATCGAGCTTGCTTACTTATAATTATGCAATAGGACGGTCCTTGAAATATCAACACCAAAATAGTATATGAGGCCTCTTTATTTACGTACAAAAAAAAAAAAATGACAACCAGGAAAACTTAAAAATTTAAACAAAAAAAATTCAAGAGTCGCTATTAAAGTTTAAAAATTTTGACTTTGACCAGCTATGGCTCAGCGTATTGAAACTTATTCTATTCATATGTACATTTTATTGAATTTTTGCGATTTAAAAAAATTTAAATTTTTCAAACCCTTGTAACGACTTCTAAAAATTTGTTTAAAAAATTTGAAATTTCGTGTATGTCTTCATTTCGTACGCTGAACAAAATAAAGGGGTGTCAATGATGTGATATTTTATGATATTTATTTTAAGGACAACCCTAATATGCACCTTAATTTATGTCCGCGGAACTTTTCGAAAGCCCAAACGAAATTTTAAATTAGTGATGCTCGGAACAGCGCCCGCTTCCGGAACTCTCTAACGCTTTCCGGAGATTTAATATGAGCGCGCGCATAAATACAGTAAAAGCACTCTCTGCTCGCCCCGATTTTAAAAACATCTGTTTAACAGGGATTTTTCTTAGAGGCGCGTTTTTTAATGAAGATTTTCAATTTTGCAGAAGAATCAAAAGTTTCTTTAATCGGAGTTCAATGCGAGCTGTTGCTATAAAAAAATTAAAAAATGCTTAGTTTTTATGTAGGTTTTTGTTTTAGTAGGTTTTTCGAAATTTTCTGCTCTGTATTTATTCATAAATAAACATTTTAGCTGGAAATAAAAAAGCTTTTCGAA
>NW_016159427.1:51305-52497 GCF_001687245.7 Rhagoletis zephyria | reverse complement strand
TTTTGTTGTTAATTTTGTATTAAAGTATAGGCTAGATTTTAATACAAAAATAAAAAAAGAATTTTAGCTTGTAAAGCATTGCGAATATTAACAAAAAAATCGTACACTAAATTTTGTGAGTAACAATAAAAAAATTTTGTACGTTGTGAAAAAAGGTTAAAAAAATTCAAAAAAAATTTAAAAATAGAAAACACTTTCTTCTCTAAAACATGGCTGAGGAGCCGATTGCTCCGAGATGTAAGACAACTTTTTATGTAAATGGTGACGATCTTCGTAAGCATGACAAAGCTAAATCTTCTGCTTTGCCTCTTGAAAAGAATTAAGCTTTCAAAAAGTTTTAGTTGCTTTATTTTTTGTTCTTTGAGCAAACAAAATCGTTTGTCCTCGTAATGTAGTATTTATTGCAGCTTTTACACTGTACGCATCCATATTAAAAAGCCCACAAAAAGCTATTTTTTGGTAGTGACTGCTATAGATATATTCATGGCGACTTTTTTTAATTGCTTTATTAGAACTCTGGCTAACACTAAAGATTTAAAGCTCAATATTTCATTAAATTTGTTTTTTATTAGAGTAAAAGCACTCTCTGCTCGCCCCGATTTTAAAAACATCTGTTTAACAGGGATTTTTCTTAGAGGCGCGTTTTTTAATGAAGATTTTCAATTTTGCAGAAGAATCAAAAGTTTCTTTAATCGGAGTTCAATGCGAGCTGTTGCTATAAAAAAATTAAAAAATGCTTAGTTTTTATGTAGGTTTTTGTTTTAGTAGGTTTTTCGAAATTTTCTGCTCTGTATTTATTCATAAATAAACATTTTAGCTGGAAATAAAAAAGCTTTTCGAAAGCTCGATATTTTTAATACCTCTGGTTGACAGTCGTCAAGTCCAAAACAACACCTGTGAGCAGCCTTCCAAAGTTTTCTGTACGTTTTATAACTGCGACGAGCAAGGAGAGCTTTTACTCGGTGCGCGTCCTTACAAAATTTATTGAAAGCTCTAGAAAGCTTCTCTCGTGGAATATATGTACGTACATTGTATTTGGACTCGCATGCAGTAAAAGCTCTTGCTGATCGGCACTGCTACATGGAAGTGCACTGAGTAACAGGTTCTTTCTGATTGCACCGATCTACTTACATTTTCTTATAATCAAAAAGTTTCGTAAATTCATTATTTAAAGGGTTTTTATTTTTTTTTT
>NW_016159427.1:0-48603 GCF_001687245.7 Rhagoletis zephyria | reverse complement strand
TAAGAAATCAAAATGCGCCGTTTATGTGAATCTTATAATTGAAGCAATCGCGTAATTTTTCCGAGCTTTCGCGTGCGGAAACTTCCGATTTAAGATTATTAAAAGCTGCCATATTAGCAACTTGCAATAACTTGCAAGTTTTGTGAAAATTTATAAAAGCTCACGGTTTTCGGAATAAGTTATCATATTAAACAAGTGCGTGGTGCTTTTATTTGATTGAACTCATGTTTCACCAAGAAGTTCGCAGACATTTTAACTCGCAAGTTATTTCAATGCTTTTTTAATCAACAGCAAAAGCTTATCACATAACATTTATCACCGTAATAAGGTTTAAAATATACTTTTGTTTTAATCAGTAGCTTCCATAAGAAAAACTCTTCAACAATGCGATAAAGCTTTGGACACATTTAGAAAGCTCAGTTTTGCGCGCCTGAAAGATTTTTATAAGCTCTGGAAGCTGAAGATCCTTCATAATTCTTGATTTAGCATATGTATGTAGACATGTATAAGGCAAGCTTTCAAGCAGAGTTCTAAAAAGCTCTAATTGCTTCTATTTTTTTTTTGCGTATTTTTTTTTTAATACAAGCGTTAAAGCATGCATAGCTGGAAAGTCTGTAGATAATGCCGTGTACACACCAGGCAGCAAATTAAATGTAAGCAAAATTGAGTTTGGAATGAAAGTGTTTCACATTAAAGAAGCTTTGTTTTTAAGAATTTCTATAAAATAAAAAATGTTAACGAAATATAAATGGTGTCAGATTTAACCGAGATTGCGCAAACTAGCTTAAAAATTGTGTAATAATTGGTTAGAGCAAAATAATTTTAATTCTGGTTAAAAAATAACAATAAAAACTAGTTAAAAAGTGAAAAATATTTTTTCCAATTTCTTAATCTTTTAACTAAATAAGTAAATTTTGATTATATCAGTAAAACTTGCTTTTCTTCGAAAATCAATCAATTAAACAACGCAAAAGAAATGAACACAAACACAGTAGTACGAACAAATACATAAGTAACTATTTTAAACAACGAAACAAACACAAAACAACGAAAAATAAAGAACACAAAGTGAAGAAGAAGAAGAACAAATACCAGTTGCAACATGTCATTGTCCGCGGCGGCACGTTTCTTGCCCACTTCCAGCTGATGATGATGATGATGCTGCGCATGATGAGCGCCAGCGCCCCCTCCGCCGCCAGCAGCGCTCGCACCCATGGCGAGCGCAGCAGCAGCGGCAACGGCGGCAGCATTGGCGGCATTCGTTTGCGATGTACCCTGGACGGCTTGAACTTGGGCGGCCTGCTGTTGAGCAGCTGCGGCTGCAGCGGCGACAACGGCAGCGGACGTCTGCATGTTGGCGGTCGAATGATGGTGCTGTTGTGGTTATTGTTGTTGTGTCGTCAAAGTCAGGTGTGTGCGATTTAGGGTGCAGGTAAGGGAAAAGTATGTAAGTGTGATAGTAGGTGCGTGAGAGTGTGTGATTGTGCGTTCAAGTGATTTATAGTCGTTTTGTTGAATTTGTTTATGCCATATTGGTTGTCAATTTTGGGATTTATGATTGAATAACATTTTTTTTTCGCATGTAAAAAGTACGCGTTTTTATAATAAGTTATTAAATTAATTTTTTATTTATGTCATTAATGTAATTTTATGGTTGATTTGCGGTCGAAAATAGCAAAAATAAAATTTAAAATGTCCGTTAATAACACATGGTCAGCACAATGACAATCATCAATTAATTTCGTGTGTTAAAATTGAATTTTGTTATTTGTTGTTGTTTGTTGCATGTGCAAACGGTAGTCATTTTTCAATGTCATAATTATTGTTTTTTGTATTTATTTTTGGAATTTGTTCAATAAATAGCAAAAAATATTTCAGTTCATTAAGCACAATTGCATTTTGGACGAAATTCGTTTTAAAAGGAACAAAAAAATTAACAATCAAATATTAACGAATTCCAAGTAGTGAAAGCAAAATAAATTTTAAATTTAACAGATTTTTTCAAATTAAATAAAGTGAAAACGTGATGAGAAAAAATATTAATTATTTTTAAATGTTTTTTTTTTAAATATCACATTTTATTCATATTAATTATTTTTGTAGATTGTTTAGAAAAGGTTCAAAAAATGCATATTATGTTTTGAAACACAATTTTTTACATTTAAACGTGTCGACATATTAAAAAATATTTATTATTTAGGTCGATATTTTTTTTTATTTAAAAAAGAATTATTAAAAAGTGAAAATAAAAGTACAAATTATTATTTTTCGATATTTATTTTGAAAATTTATAAATTGTTTCAATTAATTCAAAGTGAAAAATAAGTAAAAAATTGTTTGAAAAAAATTATTAATTCATTTGAAGTGGAAAACAAATTTAATTAAAAAATCAAATAAGATTTAAGTTCACACGTTTTCCAAACAAAGAAAAATATTAAGTAAAAATATTATAAGAAAGTATAAATCGATTTTTTTCAATACATTTGATTAGTTTTTTGGTTTTATTTTAATTTATTTTATTTTTTTAATTTAATTAATTATTTTTAATTTATTTTTATTTTTTATTTTTATTTTATTTTGTTTTTGTTTATTGAATTTTATTTTATTCAGTCCATGATTATGATTCACGGAAATTTATGATTGGTTTTTTTGTTTGTGTTGTTTGTATAAATAAAATTTATAAATTGTGAGCAAAAGTTTTTAAAAGTTTGTGCAAGTGTGTATGTGTGTGAGTGCGTACATGTATTGATGTATTGAATGAAATGAAAGTGCGCGTGCGTGCAGAGTTGTTTTTTGTTCGCAGACCATCATCCAACGAAGCATACATATAATATGCACGTATATGAGTGCCGTGGGCGCGCGCGTGTTTATGGTTTCAGGAAATTAGGAAGTAAATCGAAATCGAAATGAAAAAAATAAAAGAAAAAAGAAAAAAATTTTTGTTGGTTTTGTTGTTTTTAACTTTTGTTTTTGATATATTTTTTAATTTGGTGTACTTAAAATTTAAAATGAACTTTTATTAAAAAAAAATGTATAAGAAATTATGTATGCATTATTAATAAAAATAATTTTAATAAGCTAGAGCAATTAGACCTCAAACTGTGAATAGAATAATAAGTGTATGGAAAATTAGTTAAATATCTCTATATGGGATGATCAACTTATAAAACCCTAAGGAGACGCTAGTGGATCATGGTTAAATTATTTCCTCGTTTGATTGCGGTCTATCATCAGTAATTTGATAACTATAATTTTTCTTCAGCGATCTATTTGTATTTAATATTTCATAAGAGCTTTTATAAAATCTTCGATTTTCTTCTAAAGCTATCGAAAGATTTTCTCAACCGAATTTCGACCTTTTGTCAGCCATTGCGCAACGAATTAATTTCATTGCTTCCTTAGGCCACGATAAAGTAGAAATGTGTCACTGAACAGGAATTGTTAAATATATTTTGCCACCTCTTCATTTCTACTAGTTATTTTTGCAGTACCTAATCGCTTTAGGGGATCTGGATCTGGATCTAGATTTCATAGAACTTGAGTTAGTTTCTATAGGAATCATACACCATAAGAGGCAGTCATCTTATCACAACTGTGGTCGACGATCTGATGAAGACTTTGGAGAAAAGTGACTGCCCATGCGAATGACATAACGCTTTTTCAAAGAAAGCGCTAAAACACCCTGTACTTCCCACATATCATCTAAAGAGGACTGTATAAGATGAAGTACCNCTGTGGTCGACGATCTGATGAAGACTTTGGAGAAAAGTGACTGCCCATGCTAATGACATAACGCTTTTTCAAAGAAAGCGCTAAAACACCCTGTACTTCCCACATATCATCTAAAGAGGACTGTATAAGATGAAGTACGTGAAATAATAGGCATGTGAATTTTTTAGCGGATCGATAGAATTTGGATGGAAAAATAGATGGAGATGTACTATACAACTTCAAATTTAGGCTCCCGGATTACTGTGTGGGTAATGTTTTCCAAGCAGAGCTAGATGCAATAGGGGAAGTCGCATTCGGATTGCGTGCAATGGTAATACATTCCAAGATAGCTAGGCGGCAATTAGGGCCTCTGGCTGTTTTATCGTATCTTCGAAAACGGTCAGGACTGACCTCTCTCGATGCCAACAAATTTCATTGCTATAAAGCTTTTGGGTTTTCAAGCTAAAGCGAAATTGTGGGCAGTTGTATGACCGAAGATATAAGGTGCTTTTGAAGAATTTTTGTCGACGAAGGAAAGGGTCGGGGCTGCACTGGCTAAAAGTTGTTTACTTCTGGAATTGTGAGATTTACTCAGCTTAGGGAATGCTGGATGAAAACCNCTCTCGATGCCAACAAATTTCATTGCTATAAAGCTTTTGGGTTTTCAAGCCAAAGCGAAATTGTGGGCAGTTGTATGACCGAAGATATAAGGTGCTTTTGAAGAATTGTTGTCGACGAAGGAAAGGGTCGGGGCTGCACTGTTTACTTCTGGAATTGTGAGATTTACTCAGCTTAGGGAATGCTGGGTGAAAACATTGATATGCAAGATGGCTAGAACCTTCTGGCCACAAATTAAGCGGCGGCAATAGGGAGGCCCCTTGAAACAAGTCACATCTCTCGTTACTGGAGGGAGTTCTATTTAACCGGACATTATCTGATTGGAGTGCATGCGCCAAAGCTCGACATCACCTTAAGCCGGCTGTATGGAGTATGATGCCGTAGCATCATCTCAACATATGATATTCGGCTTCTTAGTTTTCGCCAGCTTAAAGTTCGAACCACTTGTTTCTTACTTATTTTTCACTTCCAAGAGCTTTCGGGAATAGAGAATAGGCACTTTCGGAGCTAGCCCAAGTTGGACTTTTTGTTTGAGATCTAAATCGAATAATCTTACATTTGCTAGATGTTTTTCCCATTGTAATTCAACACTTTGAAGCAATCCTCTTCTTTTGATTAAATGTAAAATAATCGAACTGCAAGGGTCGACTTAACAAAAATATAAAAAATTATAGATAATTGAAAATTAGTCCCATAATATTAATGACTAAAATATGAAAATGTTTTTTCAAAAGCTTACTGCATACCTAAAATAGGCATTCTCAAAGATTTCAATTATTTATGGTAGGGGGAAGGCATCCTGCACCATTTTTTTTTATTGACTGAAAGGGGCCCTGGCAAGTATGTATTAAGCACTATACACCTAATTGTGANAAAGCTCGACATCACCTTAAGCCGGCTGTATGGAGTATGATGCCGTAGCATCATCTCAACATATGATATTCGGCTTCTTAGTTTTCGCCAGCTTAAAGTTCGAACCACTTGTTTCTTACTTATTTTTCACTTCCAAGAGCTTTCGGGAATAGAGAATAGGCACTTTCGGAGCTAGCCCAAGTTGGACTTTTTGTTTGAGATCTAAATCGAATAATCTTACATTTGCTAGATGTTTTTCCCATTGTAATTCAACACTTTGAAGCAATCCTCTTCTTTTGATTAAATGTAAAATAATCGAACTGCAAGGGTCGACTTAACAAAAATATAACAAATTATAGATAATTGAAAACTAGTCCTATAATATTAATGACTAAAATATGAAAAAGTTTTTTCAAAAGCTTACTGCATACCTAAAATAGGCATTCTCAAAGATTTCAATTATTTATGGTAGGGGGAAGGCATCCTGCACCATTTTTTTTTATTGACTGAAAGGGGCCCTGGCAAGTATGTATTAAGCACTATACACCTAATTGTGAATGGCTGTGAAAGCGTCTTAAGATCCCAGAATAGATGCAGGTACATAAAAAGCTCTTAAATTTTAAGGAAAGCAATGTTTCTGTAGTTTGCCTTAATTCTGCAAAGTAGCGACATAAATTAAATGCCTAAAGGGTAGTTATTCGTGATACTTAAATTACATTTAATCAATTGTGAATTTGAAGAGTGTAAAAGCTCCTGGGCTTTCATCGAAAGCTTTTAAAGTAAAATTTATAATTTTTCATACAAATGTTAAATAATGTACAATTAAAAAAATACCAAGTAAAATGTTAGAATAAATTGTTAAAAAATTGCAGTAAAAAGCTTTTAGGAAATGATTTTTTCAATAAAAAGCTTTAAATAAAGCAAAGCTTTTTGTAAAAAAAGCTAAACGGCGGTATTAACACTTATCTTTTTAGTTTTATAAAAGCCATTTATAAATTGTAGTAAAATGTATTTGATTCAGTATTCATGTATTTGGTTAAAGGTGGTTATGTTATGTAGGTATTTTTGTTTTAGATATATTCATGAATATATGTATGAGTTTTAAGTTAGAAGTGAGTGCTTGACAAGTCAGTAATTGCAAAATGAATTGAATTAATAGTAATAAAGCTTAAAAGCTGCATAAATGGCGTGTGCTGAGCTTAAAAGCTAACTTATGCTTAACCTATCAATTATTCGTATCTTTAAGCTTTGAAAAAATAAAATAAATACATAAGCATAATTATAAATAGTAAACATATTTAAAAATCGTAGTGTGTGTATATAGTTGTAAATGTGTTAAAATATTTAGAGAAAAGAAAAATTATAATTTAAAAATCTTGCGATTCTTTAAACTGTGTTTTTTTTTTGTTAAAAAAATTCACGTAATTTATTTCGAATATATAAAAAAAAAATAAATAAACGAAATTAGTTTCTGATACAACAAAATCCTGTATTTGGCCAGGATATATGCCTTTAAGTCGCAGTTATCTCACTTGGCTGTTTAGTCTGTTGAGCCAATTTATTTTATAAATACTAATTTGCTTGCCGATTGTTGCATTAATCACACATTCATATTTTTCAGAGGTGTTGAAAAAATACCTACAATATATTCAAGGTAATATAAATTTATATAAAACAAATTGAAATATTTAAGTAAAGCATAACGTGAGCATAAAAAAGGATAAGAATAGTAATTTTTGCATATACATACATAACATAAAAAAAATGAATTTTCATATTCAAAAAATTAAAAAAATTTATATGTCAACTTAAAAAATTTTTGTTTCTTAAGTAAAATAAATTAACTACCAAAATATTTAGCAATTTTTTCGTAATAATTTTTCTTGATGAGCAATAATTATTTTGAACAAATTCGCTGTGATTTTCGCGATGAAAGGGTTTTCTGCATTGGTTTTGTTTCGGATTTTTTTCAAGTGTTTTTTTTTTGCTGCCAATTTCATGTGGTTGGCCAGATATCTTTGGTGCCTTTTTAGTTTTCTTTCGCTGAATACCTACCGATGCATCGTTGCAGCTAAAATAATTCTGGTAGTTTATTAAATAAAAAGCGCAGAAAAAAGTGAAACATTTCTTTAATTATTAACTATTTTGAAAATATTTTACAGAAAATTTTGTACTTGGGTTTTGTTTGAGTTTTTTAGTTAAAAAGTGTAAAAGTTAAAAAAACATATATTTATTGTCTTATTTTATTACTTATAATGATAATTGTTGAGTTTTAGTAACCTTAAAAAACGGTGTTGCATCTTAAGTAAATTTTGTAGCAAACATTGAAAATATTTTTATATTTTTTTAGTTGGTCTTGTTTCGATTGGAATTTGTTGCTCCTATATTACTTAAATAAATTAACAGTTGATTTTGGGCGGAAATATGATATTTATTAGGTATATTTATGGTTTTTTCAAATATTTGTTTTTTTCAGAATTGGGCAATAGAAATTTACTATTTAATTTCAATTGCTTTAAAATGCTATATTTTTTCGCAAAACTTCTTGATTTTATAGGTTTTTTCTTATTTGAGAAACCTTAGCCTTGCTTAATTTGAAATTTTGTTTAAAAAGAGTAGGTTAGCATAAGGCTTGTGATATTTCTACACCTGGCTTGTTATTTAGATATTTCGTTAATTTTTAGATTTTTGTTCATGTTTAGTTTTTATGTATGAGAATTGTTCACAATCTATTCGCCATTTTCCCAAATTATTTATAAATAAATAATATAAAAAAAACTTTTTAATATACAACGCTTTTATAAATGGACTAAAAAGTAGAAAATAATATTTCTCAGTCCCATAGAATTTGTTTTGATAACTTTTGATTTTGAAATTTTAGCAAAAGTCATTATAAACAATCTATGAAATTGAAAATGAAAAACGTGGAGCGCATGCAATACAAAGCATTCGATTTAATTGACAATAGTCAAACTACATAACGTAGACCTAAAATTTCTACAGCGAAAGTAGAACTTTGAAATCGATTTTAAGCGGTCGTTATTCATATACCCACATACATACATACATATATTACTTTTCATATCAATTCAAGTGTATTACATGCGCCCCACGCTTTTCATTTTCAATTTCATAGATTGTTTATAATGACTTTTGCTAAAATTTCAAAATCAAAAGTTATCAAAACAAATTCTATGGGACTGAGAAATATTATTTTCTACTTTTTAGTCCATTTATAAAAGCGTTGTATATTAAAAAGTTTTTTTTATATTATTTATTTTCTACTTTTTAGTCCTGTCTGAATAAAATTTTGCAATAGATATTAAAATAATTCAACGATATTAATAGAAAGGTGCACACACATGCATTTACATATGTATGTACATACAAACGAGCACCAATTAATTTTATTTAAAGAAATGGCGTGTCGTCTATTTCCGCTGTAGCAAACGTAGTACATAGGGCGACATCTAGATGTCATCTACCTCGCCCTATTCACTACAGCTGTCGCCCTATGCACTATGCTTTTTTATAGGAACTTTTCAAAGCTTTGCTTTGGTGTCGGACACACAACATTGAAAGTTTCTGGATCCACAACATTGAAAGTTTCTGGATGCACAACATTGCAAGTTGATAAAAGCGTTGTAAAAATATGTATGGTTAATACTACAACCAAAACAAAAAATAGAATTCCTAAAGCTTGATCAAAAGTGAAGAAAACCAATACATTTGCATCTTTCTAATCAGGTTTTGGAATTTTTTGGCCAGGCAGTTTTGTCGCCCATTAAATTTTAGTTTAATAAATAGTCAGTTTGAAGTAACTATAGTTTTCTATTGATTTGTTGTGTTGTGTACGTATATACGTCGGAATTTTCATGCTCTCACCACCTAGGATTGTTCTATACCGAAAAAAACTATGCCCCTGTTTTTTTATTTTGATATCAAATAAAAGCTTTTCATGTATTTTAAATTGGCGATAATTTTTTTTTTCGTTGAAATGTAGTATACCATAGTAGAGTTCTTGAAAATCAATAATTTTCTTTCAGGAAAAATCTTTTACTCCTCAGGAATAATAATACCCAATCGTTAATTTTACCATTTTTTAATACTAGCGATTTTTTATGACCCCTATTTGCATTTTTGGGGGTAAATAATAAGTGTTTGTGCGCAGGTTTTTTTTTTGTGAAGTACTCGTGTCAACCAATTTTTTTTCCAAAAACTTTTATACACCGAATTAAAAACTTATTAAATTTGTCTGCTTTAACTAGCGAAATGTAACTTCTAATTTTTGGTGTATTAATTATTATTTTTTTTTAATAGTAAAATATTTATTATTCTTATTCTTCATTCTCTTCTTTTGGCGGAGATTTAAATAAATTTTTCTGTAAGTTTATTTTCAATTTAAATTGCATTTTATTGTTCATTATCTCCTGTTTGGGCAGACTTAATTTTTTTCTTTTCCCAAAATTAAAACTTTTCATAAAAATTGTAGCTTTTTCAAAATTGAATTTTTTTTGCCCGTATAGAGCCTTATATTTAAAAGAATTTTTCTTTAACTGCCGGTTTCACGAAAGCAATTTAAGTAAAAAAATATTTTTTTTACCGCGAAAATTAAAACTTTTCCAAAAATTAAAACTTTTCAAAAATTGCATCTTTTTATGCCCGTACATAGTTTTATATTCAAAGGAATTTTCCTATATTCGCCGGTTTCACGAAAGCAATTTAAGTGAACAATGTTTTTTTCTATTTACAACTACTTTTTGTTGAAATTGGTAAGTCCACTTTTTGACCATCTACACTTAAAACTTTTTTTCCAAATGTAACACATTTTTTTGTATTTTTTTTAAATGTTCATTATCTTCTTTTAGGGGAGACTTAAATTTTTTAGATAATTTTCTAAATATTTTTTAAAAAATGTTAATTTTTTGATTTCATGTAATAACTTAAGGCAAACATACTTTTCAATTGAAATTAATTTTTCTCTAAATTTATTTCCAATTTAAACTATTTTTTTAATCATTCTTCTTTTTGGGGTGACTTAATTTTTTGTAGAAAATTTTCCAAAAAAATTTAATTTTTTCCCAAACATAGCTTTAAATTTAAGTTTATCTTTCGCATGATTTCTGAAATACCGCAACTACTTTTTGTTGAAATTGGAAAGTCCACTTTTAACCATCGTACAATTTTTTTTGACACAGTAAATTTTTTTTTTCAAAATGTAACTAAATTTTTGAGGTAATTTTTTTAGGGGAGACTTAAATTTTTCAGACAATTTTCTGAACATTATAAAAAAATGTTAATTTCATGTAATAACTAAATTTAAGGCAAACATAGTTTTTAACCTAAATCAATTTTTCTCTCAGTTTATTTCCAATTTAAACTACTTTTTCATTATTCATTATCTTCTTTTAGGGGTGACGTATTTTTTTTTTGTTTAAGAAAATTTTCGCTATAATACAAATTTTCTAAAAAAGTTAATTTTTTCCCAAAGATAGCTTTAAATTTAACTTTGTCTTTCGCATAATTTCCGAAATACCGCTACTACTTTTTCGCGAAATTGATTGGTAGTTTAATTATCGTAAACCTATAACCATTGTCAAAATGTACTTATTTTTATTTTGAAGGTGTTAGCAGTTTTGTAGACGGTTTTTCCAGTAGTATGGTTTTTAAGTTAAGTTTGGTTTTTAAGAAGTCTGTTTAGAATTTTCTTTAACAGGTCTTTTGAGGTTTATAGATTTAACAATAATTATAATTTAAGCGGCGGCTTCATTAATCATCTAGCCTTATAAAGTATGTATATAAACTGAAGTCGTATAGTACTGATCGTAAAATTTTCTTTAAAATATTTTGCTGTAATATTTTTTTGGCATATTTTTTTTTTTAAGCTGTATTTTATAAAATTTTCTAGTATAATCTCTCCTTAAAATCGCAGAGCACACTTTTTATTAACAATATGTATCTTAAATTAAGGCCTTCTTATCTCTAGCGAAATAAGTGCTGCCAAACTTCCTTTCGCAGTAGCAGAAAATGGAAAGTGTGAACGCCGAGGACCCTGCAGGTCAACTCAGTTTTTGCACTTAATCCTTTTAACACTGCAATTTATAGCGCATTCATTTACGTCGCCCACCGGCTACGCGACGCAACACAGCAGCACGTCAACCTAATGGTGGGTGTGTGTGTGTGTGTATGCAACTTTATTATTGCGCCTTAGTCACCATGGCATATTTATGGGAGATTCAAAAAGAAAAACAAATAGAAATGACTTAGCATACTTATAGGCGCACTTAAGCTAAGCGCACAAAATTCGACTGACCGCCATGTGCTAGTACGTACTCGCAATCTGAAATTGGTGCCTTGTGTGAGAAAGTAATTTTCATGTAGTACCATCTTAAAGCCTGCGTTTTTGCGTGTATTTGCGGGTGTATGTGTGTATGTACGTGTAGCTCTACCCAGCTCGTTACTTTTGTGTTAATTTGCATTTAAATAGCATTACAGCGTTAACCCAACTGAACTGTACGCTCAGTAGTATTACGCTGCCATGCCCGCGCGCCCTGAAGTATGTTATGTGCGTATTAATTTCGTTGTATGTGCGCTCGTATGCCTTCGAGCGCGTTGTAGTGAATTTTTCCAGCCGCATCAGTTTTGCTAATATCTCGCACGCATATTCGTTTAAATGTTTCACCCCACACAGGCTGCAACAAGCAAACGCGATTGCTTATTCGTTTTTGCTTTTTATTATTTATGTGTTTTTACGCTTTAGGCGTCGGAAATTTGAGCCTTTTTGGTTAATTTTCCGCTTGCGGCGTTGAGCCGTCATCTAAGCTATCCTCACTCAAGATTGTCAGCAGCGGCACCTCCATTCCGCGCTCGTTAATTCAATTTGGTTGATTTGCGCGGCTGTTTGTGTGTGACCTTATTCGTTTATAGGTGATTTGGGGCGCTAGAAACGTAAATCGCGTTCGGCGAATATGAGAGGTGATTTTTGTTTGCATTGCTGCACCGCAAAATTTAGGCAAACATGAATTTCCATGAAATTATTTTGTTACGGATTTTTTCGTGTGGTATTTATTTAATTTTTCTGCATAGTTGAATTGCATTTGGGTCACTTCCGCAGGCAGCTAAGGGCACTTTAGAACCGTTGTAACTGTTATTTAATGGTCGTATATATTAGTTTTGTCTGAAAAACTTTTTTATTCTTGGCTGTGGCCGCATGTAACTAACTAACAATCTGATTTCATTGATCTGAACACTAGCAGCTCTCTGGGAAGAATGTAACAACAGCTAGAGAGCTAGGTTATTTAGATGCACAGTTGTCTTTGGAATACTTGAAATCTAAGACCACTGCAATCTTCAAGTGGGGTTGCTTTTTCTTTATAGTTCACCTTTTCCTGAATATGTTGCTATAACTTACGTTATTTACATTCATTATAAAGTCGAAATTTTCATAAACTACGTGCCATTTTCGTAGCACGCTATAAACATTATGGGAACTTTAAGAGGTTCAGAAATATATTACTTGTATTATAAAAGTTTTTTTTTTTTAAATAAAATACCTGTTTGCGGCCAACTTTAAAATTCTGCTATAAAAAATTATAGCAACTATAAGAGCATTAAAAAATGTTTACTACACCGTAAAAGTTATGATTTTTATAAACCACTTTTTGGCGGACTATTTTGCCATTTTCTATAAAAATTATAGGAACTATGAAAACATCAAATACTCTCTCTGAGCCCATATTTGTTATTTCTAAAAGTGGTTTTTTTCTCTTGGGTCTACAAAGCTTGTTTTACCAAGAATATTAGTAGCCATAAAAATTATAGGAACAACCAAAGTTGTTAAAAATATCTTCGCCAGGCTTGCAAGCCTCAAAGTGCTTGCATTGTGTCTAAGCAGTAAATAATCACTTTGAATTTGCTACTCAAATTATAGCAACTCTGAAGAAAAAGTTCCTAGTTAATGTCTCAATTGTCACAAATACCTTTGCTTTCTCTAGAAACTTTAGAGAGCCTAAAATTTATTTATGTTCCCAACAAAATAGTTTTGGCATTTGCCATCAACTTAATTAAGCGGCTTGTAAATGATTTAATTTATACTGACTAAAAAGTGTTCATACATGTCCAGGCTGCGAGCCAAAAAAGGTGCTGTATTTTTTTTTAATCTCTGTTTGAGTTTGCTATAAAATTATATGAACTTAGTAAGTGGATTTAATTTGATTTCTCAGTTGCAGCCCACAATTTCGCAATTAAAAATTAGTTTTATAAGTAGTACGAAAAGTTTGCCATAATATTATGGCAACTCAAAAGATAGGCGAGAAGTGTCTCAAATTAACTATATAGAGACTAAACGAAGAATTATGGCAGCATTTCAGTAGGTGTTGACGTTTTTGAAGTTAGTGTTAAAATTATGGCTACTTTTAGTTCTACATATAGTAATTAATACGAAAACTTAACTCAAATACGAAAATTGAGAACAAAAAATATTTAAGGAACTAACTTAATGCTGTGTATTTGACAAAATTTCTCTAAAAAATACAAGCTAAGAATATTTTATAGGAATCAATCAAAGTTTTCTATTTTTAATAGTTACAGTTCCGTTAATTCATCTAGTACCTAGAACGTTTCTTATAGGATCTAATAACGATTAACATGAGTTCAATAATAAATTTGCGCTTTCTCTATTTCTATATTTATAAATTGATTTGAATGCATAATATTTCTGAGAAAACTCTATTGAAAAATTTAGAATAATATTTTACTTTACTAAATATTCTGAAATAATTCTTCAAACCATAATAATTAGCGCCAGACTAAAATGAGTGTTTGTTGTAAGTAAAATTTGTTTGTCCATATATACAATATTTGGCATAAATAATGTATTCTAAAAATGAGTTTGCTAAATCGAAATGAAAATTAAGGAAAGTCAAATGAGCGAAGCCCACTGTAGGGCAGCGTTGCATCGGGGGAATGTAAGCATATAGGCGTATGGACATAGATACATACACAGAGAGATATGCAGGGGTAGAAAATTTATAAATTTTTTGAACATTTCAAATTAATATTTTTGAAAGTATAACAATAGAAGAAATATTAAAATTATGAAACTAAACTAACAGTAGGGTTAATAATTTTGAATAGGTTTCGAAAGAATTTTTGTTTTTTTTTCTGGGGGATTTTGTTGCATTGCTAGTTGATATTTAGCTTAAAAAAAAAATGAATTCAGTAAAATATTAATTTTTTATGTGAGCTTACAGTTTAAAATAATTATATACCAAACTAGTTGGAGTACAAATTTTACTACTATTTTATTTAAAATACAATAAAGCAGCAAGGTTTCAAAATGTTTAAAGTAAAAACTAATAAAAACGTACATAGCGGAAAAAGCTAAGCATAATTAACAAGGCCAAAAATTAAAATGAAAAGGTGCAAAAAATATTTCAAGCTATATATTTGCAAAATTTATGCCAGAAAAGCAATGCCAAGCTGTGTAAAGATTTGATATCATTTTCTATATTCGTATAAATGCCTAGGGTTTATTGACAGCGAAAAAGTTAAGCTGTAAAATTTCGTATCTGCCAACTTATTTTTTTTTTTTTCGTAGTGAATATAAAGATAAATGTTTGAAGATAAAATCTTAAATGAAACGTTGACTTCAGTGTTACATAAAGATGCCTACATATTTTATTCTAACTAATAATTATTTTAGGTTTTAAGTTTTGGACTTTACTTTTACTTTTTCTAGATAATTCGCTTTTCACAATATTTAATTTGCTTTAGAATTATGGCAGAACTTAGAATTTGGCAGTAGCGTGCAGCACGTACTTATAAATTAATTTGGAAATTGTATCTTTTTACAAACATACCCCAAATAAATTCAGAAGTTGTTATAAATAGAGCTAAACACTCTTAAAAGTTAATTAAATCAACGATAGGCACAACCAAACGCATTTCGAACTGATTTCACACATTTTTATTTTGCTATAAAATTATAGCAAAATTTTGAAGTTGCTATAAAAATCATTTCTATTTAAAGATAGGATGAAAAAATCTGACTATTTTAAAGAAATCCGATTTTAATTTTGCTATAAAATTTTAGCACTTTTTTACTTTGCTATAAAACAAAAGCAACGCCAGAAATTGGTATTAAAAGTTCCACAATTCATTATTTGCTTTTGTGGTGAGTAAAATTTAAGATAACATAAAATTATAGCATAACTTAACTAACATAACTACAGCATAGCCTAAAATGGAGTCTAAATAAATTTATGAAGAAATTTAATTTAACAGTTAATAAAGTTTACATAAAGACATAAAAATTAAGCTAGTTAATCTAGCAACTACCAAATATAATAGTGATTAATTTCTAACTCATCCTTACTTTGCTTTAAAATCTCGCCATCACGACTATTACATAACTCTGTCTTGTTTTTCTAACTTAATTCTAAATAATGTGAAATTACAGCAAACTTGAAATGCGGAAATATGGTTTAGAATGCATTTACGAGCAAACTGAACAGTTTGATTTTTTCGACCCGCCGTCTTAAAACTGCCTTAAAAAATGTATCTTAAGTCACCCAAGGGCTACTGAGTAAAATTATAGCTAATTTCACTCACTCTTTACTTCATTATAAAATTATGGCAACACTGGAGATGAGTCTTAATGTCACGATAATCTCGAAATTCTCTTGTAAAAAATAATGCGGAATTATAGCATGATTTAAAATGTGAAAATAGGAAATTTTTCAATAGCACGAACACAGCTTTTAAAGCTGCAATACAATTTTAAAATTAAATAAACTCTAGTCAGGATACTGAATAGATTTATAGTTAATTTTCTAACCTTTTCTACTTTGCCATAAAATTATGGCAACATGACAAATCGGTCTTAAAGTCCAAGCTAATTACTATGTTATCTTTTATACTAACAGAAGTTTGAAATGATGTGATTATATGCTGCTATAATATGAAAATATGAAAATAACTACCAGGGTCTGTATTTGTAATTGTATATTTATATACGTTTTGAATTGTTACTAAAATATAGCAGGCTTATTTAGGTTAAAGAAATTTTTGAAATTAAAATTTTAATTAAGGTTGCTGTAAAATGATATCATCACTTTTTAGAGCGCGCCGAAGATATTTTGGGGAATGTGCAATACAATTTGTATACATTTGTCGTTAATCGATTTAAAAAATGTGCAAATCAGGTCAGACTTTCAACTGTAGTTGTATTATAGCAATAATAAATATCCAAAGAAATATATCTACGACGAAATGGCGTAAAGTTTGTGGCTTAGATTTAGAGTAGATCTACGGAGATTTAATATTTATAACAAAAAGTGTGCTATAACTTTATAGCTTACCTACTTTATAATTTGGTCAATTATATAGCAACAAACAAAAATAATTTCTTACTTAATACTTACATAAATATTTTTTTTTTGTTTCGCTAAGCTAAATTCATTTTAAATATTTTTTATGCATGATTTTCCCTTGCTGATTTTTAAACAAAGCATTCACTTTTATGTATATCCTCTAAATTTGCACGTTAACGCCAAAAACAAAGCTTTCTGCCTCTGCCTCTTTTCTAGTCTTACCCACTCCGCGGGACAAAATGACAAAATTTATTTAGTCCTTAAGTTCAGTGTTCTACACCCTAAGCATTTTCTCTGGTTTTTGTAGTCGTTGTTGTTAGTGTCATTATTATCGCTATTTGTTGCTTTTATTGGCATTTCATGTCGCTTTGCGGCGTGAAAGCGGAAATCCCTGCAGCATGTCACCTGATCACGCACACATACCGCAAAAGCATACTTTCGGGCGTTGGAGAGCAGTGAGACGCTTTGGCATCGAACTGCAGAGTTTCAAATTACTATACAAAGCATATTTATTGCCATTTCTTCAAATCGCATCGTGTGCGCATATTTGCTTTTCACATGTTCGTGTGTGTGTATGAGTGCGTATGGAATTGTGTTGGAAATTGCCTAAAATGCTGCAATGATTTTTCATTCGCATACGCGCGCATATTACGCGGCAATTATGTGTGGCATATAAATTCCAACCGAAGCAATTAAGCGAATTGGTATTAAGTATTTGCGCCAGCATGGCGTAAACAGCCGTCCGCATTATACATACTCGTATGAGTCATGTGGTTTTAAGTATGCGTTGGGTGCGTCGTTCGGCGACGACGTAAATGTGTTGTAATAAATGTTAATTTACCAAAAACGAATATCAACATTCATTGCCTGTGTAAAGTGGCGACAGCGAGCATACATGCATGCTCTATAAATACAACAACAACAGACAAACTACCAACAAATACATACAGTGACTTAAAAAGCGTTCACATGGTATTTTTTCATTATGTATTCGCAAGTTTGCATTTTTCTGTTAATTTTTTATAAAAGTATTGTTAATGCTTAAACCAAAACCATATACTAAATACACATAAACAAAAGTTATAAAAAAATATAAAAAGTTTTATAAAATTTAAAAATTGTTTATTCTTAATTTTTAGAAAAACTAATTCCATTTATATTAACATTTCAATTTTTTCTACAAAATTTAGAAAAATTCAAGAAATTTTTATTAAAATTTCGATTTTTTAACCTGAAATTTTAGAAAATTATTGTGTACGCAATTTCATAACTCACAAAATTAAAGTGTAAGTTTCAAGCGGTTAAAAGTTCGTTTAGATCTTTTACTATTTTTGACCACCGACGGTCTTTCGCGGGTGTTCCATGTTTATTTGATTTTTTTTGCTAACACCCTTACGTATATAAGCTTGTCAGCATTTTTTTTTTAATTAAAACGTTCAGTTTTTTTTTTTAATTTTGTACAAAATGTGAAATTTTGATTTATATGGCTTTGGTTATAGCATAACCAATAGTTTTATAACAATTAACAAAAAAAAAATTTGTTTTCAGAAATATTTTGCGAATATAAAAAAAGTCGCCATGTGAATGGTTGTTTGAGTCAGTGTATATGCAGATGTATGTCCTGTGAGCATATGCACATGTATATGTGCGTATATGTACGTGTATACAGCCACGTAATTACATTATACAAATGTACGCCGCATACTCTATGCCATTGCGCCTGAATTTATCCTATATTTATATACCTTTTGTAAAAAGTTGCACGAAACCCTATTTTGATTGTCGACAAAATGGAGGAAGCTACAGTGCCAAGCGATGATATCTGCANGAAATTTTGATTTATATGGCTTTGGTTATAGCATAACCAATAGTTTTATAACAATTAACAAAAAAAAAAATTTGTTTTCAGAAATATTTTGCGATTTTTTTATAGTCGCCATGTGAATGCTTGTTTGAGTCAGTGTATATGCAGATGTAATATCCTGTGAGCATATGCACATGTATATGTGCGTATATGTACGTGTATACAGCCACGTAATTACATTATACAAATGTACGCCGCATACTCTATGGCATTGCGCCTGAATTTATCCTATATTTATATACCTTTTGTAAAAAGTTGCACGAAACCCTATTTTGATTGTCGACAAAATGGAGGAAGCTACAGTGCCAAGCGATGATATCTGCATACATATTAAAGTATATTCAGACTGCACGAGCTACATACATTGATACTAACTACATACATAAATGTATGTATGTATGGCTGTATATTTTCGCTGGCATCATAATTGCTGCTATTAATACGATTAATGCAGTTCAATTAATGTAAGCGATAGTTGAAATTTTATACTTCACACATACTTATGTACATAAGCCAAATGCTTATAGGCTTACTAGAGATGGGTACGAGATACCGGAACCCGAGCACCCTCGGAATTGATTTTTAAACGGCGGGGATGGGCGGAATCGAGAAGGCATGATAGAACAAAAAAAATTCTATCCCCAACCCGCACCCCTCAAATACCTTATAAGAAATTAGCCTTTTTAATTTTATATTGAGACAGAGGCGAACGGCAAGGCAAAACAAGTTAACCAGAAGATGTCACATCGTTAAGTATGACGAAAATAAAATATTCGAGGATAAGATATTCAAAGCTTATTATTTAAAATTAAATTTAAAGCCATGAGAATTTTATTTTGTGATAGATATCGGGACCTAAAAAATGAATGGCGAGATGGGCGGGATCGGGATTGAATATTTAATCGCGAGCCCATTGCTGATGCGTACCTATTTAAAGGTATCTCTGTTTAAATACATTTGTGATATATGTATATGAGCTAGTGTGAATCCCAATATCTATACTCAGTAATGTACATATTTGTGTGTTTGTTTGGTGTGTTATGCAAATATATATCGTGTTTAGCCGCATTGCATAATTTATAGCATAATTTTTGGCGTTAGCGCGCAATATTTTGCAAATTAGCCGCGTGATTATTATGCATGTACTATATCACTCTCAAACATTTTTTGATTATTTTTTTTTCCAAATATTTAAAATGAAGATATCGTTTTCAGTAAGGGTATTCACTATCTAGGGCAAGTTAAATTGGGTAAGCTATACCTTTACAGTTAACAAATGCGTAGTATACCTTTTAAATGATAACTAATAACTATTTTTCTTAATGCACAGTTTTTTCTCAGTTTTGATTAATTTCCTAGTTTTTGTTTCGCAAATAATTGTGGCTTCAGCAAGGTATTTGCTATAAA
The DNA here is from genome assembly GCF_001687245.7 of Rhagoletis zephyria. Classification (NCBI taxonomy): domain Eukaryota; kingdom Metazoa; phylum Arthropoda; class Insecta; order Diptera; family Tephritidae; genus Rhagoletis; species Rhagoletis zephyria. Next base: position 28,779 of record NW_016159427.1, on the reverse strand, counting down.
TATTGTATCAAGTTTTTCTGACCAAATTTCTCCTTTTTAGCTATCCGCCCTTTGTAAGAGCCAACCGTTATTGTGTTTTAAGATTTTTTGCTTGCCACAAAAAGTATGACAAACTTTTTCAAGGACGAACTCTTTTGCGTTTAATTTAAAAATCGCATTATCCCGATGTTTAGAACGTTTTCCTCGTTAAGCAATTAGAGCAAACTTTTCCCATAATCGTTTTCAATGCTGATGTAAAACAAAAAGTAAATTACAATTAGCTGAATACGATTGCCTCTACACTAAAAATAATTTTTTATAGTTTTTATGCAACGTCAAAATTATAGCAAGTTCGTAAACTGGTATTGACACCAAAAATTGATTATCTTAATTTACTAGTTATTGACTTTACTGTTGCTATGGTAATGAAAACAGCCTTTAAAATAATGCTACGAAAATTATAGCAAATTTTTATGACACCTTCTTATGGTTTTATATATTGTGGTTTTTAGGATTCGCAATAATCTTATTAGTTTGCCATAAAGTTATGGAAACTTTTTTATAGCAAAGTTTTTTAAAGTTAAAAGTATGTACTATTACTTTCTTAAATTTTTTAATTTTGGTTCTATAAACTTTGGTTTACTATAGAAATTAATTTCATAAAGATTATGGCGAATTCTATAGCGTCCAACACAAATATAAAGTTTTTAACCATCTTATATTGTTTTTTTTTTGTTTGTTGAATATAGTTTTTTTTTTTAATAATAAGGTGCTGTAGACATTTTTACTTACTATAAAAATTATAGCAAACTTTTTATAGGAACTATTTTTGAGCAATCAAGAAAACCAATGCTTTTCTTTATTTTAAAAGTTAGTTGCTATAACGTTTCATTTGCTATAATAGTTATATAAATTTTTTTTAAGAATTATGTGTTGCTCTGAATTTTTAATATTTTCTTTAACTTTTCGTTTGCTATAGAAACTTTATCAAACTTTGATAAACATAAATATTTTATTAATGATATCTAAGGCTTATAGAATTTTGCACCGAGTTAGACTTAGAGATACATATGTAGTCTATGTACAAAATTTGCGTCTTCATTTTATTGAAAGTCGCCGAAATAAGTAGCTACCGCTCAAGTTTCATATAGTGAATACCCCTACGCCCATAAATTTGCAAATATTTACTAGGCCGGTGCTATTAACATACACGTGCATGTTTAATAACCCAAATATTTACTTTTTGTGTAGAGTGTTAATTACTTTAAATGCATGCATTAAAAAAAGTCAATGTTTAATACGATTTCGGCAATATTTAAGAGTTACTTGCTATGTATAGATTATTAAGCAAATTGCTCATAATTTANTAAGTAGCTACCGCTCAAGTTTCATATAGTGAATACCCCTACGCCCATAACTTTGCAAATATTTACTAGGCCGGTGCTATTAACATACACGTGCATGTTTAATAACCCAAATATTTACTTTTTTTGTAGATTGTTAATTACTTTAAATGCATGCAAAATTTTTAAAGCGATTTTCGAATGGCTTTAAAAAAAGTCAATATTTAATACGATTTCGGCAATATTTAAGAGTTACTTGCTATGTATAGATTATTGAGCAAATTGCTCATAATTTCTTAAAGAGGATCCATTCAAGTCTATAGATATTATAATCTAGTTATTTATGTTGCACTAACTAAATTACAAAAAATACTAGTTTTAGTTTAAAGAGCTNGTCTATTCATGATGAAATGTCAAAGCATACTGAGCATCTTTCTCTTTGACACCATGTCTGAAATCCCACGTTATCTGTCAAATACTAATGCATGAAAATCCTAACCTCAAAAAAATCACCCGTTATTTCTGTTCTTTTGTATGGACAATTTTTTTGGTTAAAAAGTATTATTTATTCAAAAACAAAATATTTGCAATTAAAGTTGAACTTAAATACAATAGCAGCCAGGCTTAATAATCGTATTAAGAAAAAATATAAGAAATGGGTTAAGCTGCAAAAATATACAAAGAAATAAAAAATTAAGCTATGTAAAATTTAGGGAACATTCTATTAAAACGTAAACTGAAAAACGAGTCGCTATTAATAAAAATTTATTAGATTTTTACATAATATAGTTTTGCTTTGTAATAAGTTTAAAACTTTGATTGATGTGTTAAGCATGTACTGGGTAAGAGCACAACAAAAACTTATTTAATAAGAAATAAAAAGTAATAAAAATTAGCTGGCCATTGCATGCAGTGTGGTTGTTGAGCGGATTTTGAATGTTGCAAAGCGCTCAAAGTTGGCTCCATATTCCGAAATAAACTAGATGAAAGAAGAAAATGCTTTTTCGATTTGCCATAAAAAATTATAGCGACTTATAAAAGCTGCATACACTTAAATGCTCACATATCTGATTGTGTGTTTCAGAAGTAACTTTATGCAAAGTACCTGTAGTTATTTATTTGCTAAAAAATTATAGCTACTTTCCTATAAATATTTTAGCAAACCTCCCGAAAATTGCTCTCCTACGTTACATATACTAATTTACTAACTAGTTGCTATTACTAATTTAGTTGCTATAAAAAAATTATAGCAAGTTTTTGTGCAAAAAAAGCGCAATAGTCGTTTGAAATTCGTTAGAAAAACAAACAGGCTGCATTTTTCTCTCATTTTTATTGCTTATGAATATTATAGCAAGTTTATGGCAAAGGGAAATTTGTAGTTTTGAACGTAATTTTAACAAAAAAATATCAATTCCTTTTTAGTGGAGAGTTTACGTGCCATTAAGGATTGTAGCAATTTTATAGCAACTTTTGTTTGCCAAACTCTATCACTTGCAACAACCACACTTCAGCAAATTGCAGTTTTATTTTAGCATACAAACTTTGGCTCATTCATATTTAATTTACTGTTTGGCTAGATACACAATAATATTTAGTACAAAATAAAAAATAAACAAAATTTTTGTGTTATTCTTCTTGAAATTAAATTAAATTAAAATAATTCATAACATTATTGTAAAATTTGTAAGAACAATTTAGCCATACCGCAGTAGCGACAGCAGTGGCGCGCGTTTGCGCCGCTTTTAATTGTGCCTGCAGGTGCAAAGGGGGATGAAAGTAGCGGCATGGTTCGCGCGTGCATCTGCCCTTCACAGCATCCATGCACACCGTGATCGAGCCGTCATCATGCCGGGCGACGCTATCCTGCGGATGCGCAAAACGACACTCCGATTCGGCGCGCTTACAGGCGCCGCGCAAAAATTCACGGCAAACCTACAAAAAGCGGATCGAATTTTCGAATTTTCGCATTTTTTGATTTTTCATTTCATTTGCATTTTTTTGTCCAGTTGACGAAGTTGTTGTAGCGCGGTTTTTAATTTCCAAATAAGAATTTTGTTTTGCATAGCCCATTTTCATATGGATTTTCATTGCATATGCGTAGGCGTTGGCGCATCATTTTTTTTGGCAAGTCGATGGATAGATACATAGATAGATTGGTTGGTTGGTGTCGTTGGCAGCGGTGGATAGTTTGTCGTAGTTGGTGGCGTGTGGTTGCATCAGCGGTGGTAGGCAGCGGCGTTGGCGGCAGCACAGGCAGAGGCAGCAATTGGGCAGTATGGCCAGCAGTTGGTAGCAGTTGCAGTTGCGTATGCAATTTATTGCAATAGTTGTTGCAGTTGTTGTAGCGGGTGTTGTTGTTGTTTGATTTTTGGTGGTGGTGTTGGTGGTGGTAATAATTTTGTAGGTGTCGGTGTAGTCGAAATTGTTGGTGGCGATTGTGGTTGTGTTGGTGTTGGTTGTTGATTTTAAATTTTTTTTTATTTTTATTTTTGTTGGTGGTTGGGAGGAAATAATGGAAGGAAATAAATTTTGTTCAGTATAATTTCAGGCACTTTAAGAAATTATAAATTTTTGTATTAGATTTGCTTTCAAACGCAGCGGTTATTTTGTGAGTAAAAAGTTGTCTTCAAATTTGCATGCCAACAGTACGTATTACCATTTTTGCTTTTTTGTTTTCATATTTTTTTAAATAAAAGGTTGCGGTGAGTTTTTGACAACTTCGACGGCGTGTTAAATGTTGGCGCAGCAGCAAATTGTACACGCATGGTTAGGAGTTACAGACGGATCTGCTTAGCGATTTTGGTCGGCAAGCAAATTTTTACTTTTTATTTATTTTTTTCTGCAGTTTTTGTAAACGTTAAATTCAATCACAGCGAATTAGTTGAATATCGAGGAACACAAAACAAAAGCAATACACAAAAATGCCACATAAAAAAGTGAAATGCAAAATTAAATTATACATAAAAAAAGTTTTGGAAAAAAAAGAAAAAATTTGATCTTAAATGCGCTATTTTTGCGTTAAAAATTCTTATTGCTGTACATACAGAAATTAAGACTTCAACAATTTGTAATTGTAAATTAAATTTTTCCAAAATTTTTCGAAAATGCGTTGGTTTAAGGAAAAAATTTGAATACTTAAATTTATTATTACTTAAGTTTATTTATAAAAAGCATTTTTTGCAAAATATCAAATATTTAAAATTTTTCAAATTCCATATTTTTTTTTTTTGATAAACAAATTTTTCGTTGTCCTAGTTTTAACAAAAGTCAATTATAGAAAAATAGTCAGCACTTAATGCTTTCAATTTATTTATTTATTTTTTTAAGTACAAAAATAAAAATTAGTGTATCAGTAATGTTGTTCAAATAAAACTTATTACGTCAAAATAATAATAAGAAAATAGAGAAACATTTTAATAAAAATGATACTGAAAATTGAGTTTTTGTTTACGTTTACTTGCATATTTTCCCGATTTTTTTACCAATTTTTTTTTGGTTAATGAGTTTAACTACATTTTTGAAAATTTTTATAATTCAAACCCAAATAAAAAGTCATTAAAAAATCTATTTTTTTTCAATGACATATTTTTCTCAATAAATTCGACCTTAAAAAAAAAATAACCCAAAGGGCCGTGAATAAAAATAAAATATAAAAAAATGATTCAAACAAATCTATTAAGAAAGATTCAACGAGTTACAAGGTTTCTTAACAATCTTTTTTTAATCAATTTCCAATGAAGTTCGTAAAAATTCCTTACAAGTATTAAAAATTTAATTTTTACCACATCGGATTTTTGCTCTATTTACACATAATAACATTTTGAAAAAATACATTGTAAAGAGAAGTTGAAAAAAAAATGTTGTTAAGAACGTGTTTGCTGCTGTTTCGTTTTTTTTTTGCATAAACCATTTTGCGTTGCTGTTCGTGTGGTGTAAAAGGGAAAACGCGCGCAGAGCAAGGCATTTTAGCAAAATGAAATTTTGGGTTCACTTTTTTTTTTTGCAGCAAAAGAGCGCGGCGAGCGAGCGCAAGTGTTTGAGAAATAAGGAGAATTTTCCAAAAAGAAATAAGAGTTGGTTAAAAAGCAGCAGATTTCGAAATAATTTTTGAAATAAAAAAGAAATGAATAGAAAGAGAACGTTTCTAGATTTTGAGGAAAAAAATCTGGATTAATTTTTGATTGCAATAAAACAAAAAATCAACAAACAAATTTTAAGTACATACTTCAAATCATTATAATTTCGTTATGGGTATTATTATGGCGATAATAAAAAATATCCATTATAATAATTAAAAAAAGAACATTGCAAAAAATTTTTTTTTATACAAAGTTTAAAATTTATAATTTAAATTTGGAAAAATTACGAATGTGTGATTAATTCGTTGGCTAAAACCCCTAAAATAATTTCCATTTTCACCAAAAAATATATTTTTATAAGTTATAACTTAATTATGTATTTTCATATAAAAATGTTTGTCTATGAAAAAAAAAATTTTTTTTTGTCAATAGAAAAATATATGCATACAAAACGAAAAAAAAAATTATTTACTGTGTTGACTTTTCAAAAATATAGGATTTAAAAATAAACGAATGTTAAAACGTGAATAGAAACTCGAAGATGAAATCAAATGTCAAATTAATATTCCCCAGAATTGTTTATTTGCAATGGCTTTGGAATTTCAATACAATAAACAAGAAAAGTTGTTTTCCTACAAATGAAACTAGAGAAACTTTCACTGCGCACATCTTCAGATGTTGCTATAAAAATATAGTTACTCTAAAACCAGGATTTTGTGCTTAAATTATGACAAAATTTATTGCTTCAAACTTCCCCAGGTAATGTGACATAATATTTGGGCTCTTTCACTTACTATAAAATTAGGCAATTCTAAAACAAGATTTTTGTGCTAAGTCATTTATTACACCTAACTTCCGAAAGAAATATGAGTATATAATATTATAGCAGCTTTGAAATTCATTGTACTCAAATATTGAGTAAAAAACTGTGTACCTTAAACACATAGAAGTTTATGACCTGTTTTTTTTTGCTAATTTTGACTTGCTATAAAATTATAGCAACCTTGCAGAAGCTTTTAACAGTCAAATTCTGAGTAAATCAATCGCTGCAAACTTGTAGTTGCAAAATTATAGAATTTGCTTATCTCTTTGACGTGCTATAAAAATTATAGCAGAGGAGTTTGTTTGCTAAAATTTAAATTTTTTTTTAACTAGTGCGTAGTAAGCACATTTTTTTAATAGAAATAAGAACTAAGCAACCTGTAACTTCAAAGCTTGGAATTTTGAAGCCTGAAATTCTTATTCAAATACTACTTCTAATAACTGGCATAGAAAAACTAGCTATAACAATTTATTCAAAACATAGGCCTCAAAACTATGCGTTATAAAAACTTGTTTGGAAGTTTATAGGAAATGTTAACTCAGAAATTATTTTATTATGCTAGATCTGTAAAAATCTTTTACGAAATATTGTAAGATATGGCATATAAAATTTGCTATAAAAATTCGAGCAAATTGATTTAAAACTTATGTGGCTAAAACCTGTGCCCTTTTTTAACATAAACACAAAAATGAAGCAAAATTTCAAAAATAAGAGAGAAAAAATTAAATTTATTAAAAATAACACACACAACAGATAAGGTAGTGTTAACATAAAACATACATATAATAATACTCATGCTAATTTCGTGTTAAATAAAATACTTTAAATACTCATAAATAATTTGAAAGAAAACCCAACAGTAAAAGAACGCGCAAAACAAAAATTTAGAACACTTAACAAATAAAATATCTTAAGATATACTTAAAATTAGTGTGTAAAAAAAAGTTAATTTTTGTTTGTTAATTGCTTCTCATAACGAACAAACAAAAGCAGTTAAATTATCAAAAACAAAATTATGTATTCATAGTTTTTTGAACACTTTCTTTTCTTCTAAAAATACGAAAAAGGCATAAAATTAAGCTTGAAATACATTGAACTCACCTCCAATCGATCGGAACGTGGGATTTTCTGTTGTGCTACTTGCACCGTTTGTGGCACCACTTGACCCAATTGTGTGTGATCCGGTCCGAGTAATGCAGGCACTAAAGTTCCAGGCGCATAATATGGACTAGGGTATGGATTGGCTGGTATGCCAGTTAAGTAGGGATTTGTGGCCTGCGAATATAAGACAAGAGGCTATGAGTTTGAAGGGAAAGAAAATGGGAAGAAACAAAAAAAAAAGAGAAAGGGAAAAAGATGGAAATAATCATTTGGTGGAAAAATGTTGAAAAAAAAAAAAAAAAAATAATAAAAATTAACGAACAAAAGACGAATAGACAATTCTTTGTATGTAGAGTAGAACACGCTTTAAAGACACACTAAAGCACAATTTAAGCCACTTGGATTTCCATTGTAGGCCTTTTTTTCAGTTCACTCTCTTTAATTTAAATTAATTTAATTTATTTTAATGCGATATGACGCTTTTTTCTCATTTTCCGTGGTTGTCTCTTGCACTAATGCTTTTGGAATTTTCTTGCTATTTTTAGACATATTTTGCATATTAAACACTGGACTCAATCATTTTCGCTAAACCAAACAGTCATTCTACTAACTGTTGCTTTTCTACAAAGACTTCGCTGACAACTGCTAATGGAAATTTACACCGCAGAGTATTAAGTTGGATTTTAATGAATATGCATGAGAGGAGCGGCCAGCTGTGTGACCCAATCGTCCTACACTTTTTTGTAACTATGTAGGTATGTATTTAGGTATACAATGGGTTGTATGTAGCATGTACAGTGACTCAAACAAGTGTTCACATGCTGATTTTTATTTCTTTTTTTTAATATGTATACACAAAGATTTTTAAGTAAGATTTTTTGTTATTTTTATATAAAAAAGTAGTTCATAACCATATTTGTGGACAATTGACAAAACAACTATTTTCTTCTCTGAATTCCAACCTACAGCAAGCACAAAAGTTCTGTCAAAATTCCACCATATAAATCAAAATTTCCAACTTTATAAAAAATTTAGAAAACTTAAAAAAATTTTCATTAAAAATTTCAGCGAAGTTTTAGTGGTTTGAAATTTGCACTTTATCAGAGTAAAGTTTTATGGGCTATAAAATTGCATTCCCAAAAATGTGTTAAAAGCTCATATAGGAACGTTCGAAAGTTGTGTGGAAATTTTTAGAATTTGTCTTAATTTTGTATAAAGTTTGAAACTTGCATTTATGTACATATATGGTTTTGATTGAAGCATGAGAAATATTTATAAAAAAAAAACAAAAAAAAATTCTTAGTTGAAAACCATTGTGACTATTAAAAAAAATTACCATTTGAAAACTTGTTTGACTCACTGTACATGTAATATATATATTTCTATGCACGCTTATGCATTTATTTTTATAAATACGGCCACAAAAAGGTGTACATACTTATGCATTTAATAATTATTAGGGAAACAGTGATATTTTGATCAGCGACCGAAAGTAACAGTTACTATTTTGTCGATGTTATAAAAGTTCGGAACAAAATATTGCCGTGGAAAAAAGTTATCAATGTTCCTTAGATCCAAGGACCTCCTGCACATTTTTTCTTTTTCGAACTTTTTGGGAAAAAGTCCAAAGTCTGAAAAATCTGCATTTTTATTTCTAACTCCAGTAATAACAGTTAAACTGGGCCAAAAATTTTTTTAGGGCGAAATAAAACTCCTTTGCTAATAATAAACAAACAACGTATTCAAATTAAGCAAATTTGATACCAAATGACTGAGAACTAAAATAGCTTTCAAACAGAAATATCTAAACGAAAGGTACCACCTATGTATTTATATAAATTTTTTAAACTTAAGACAAAAAAAATTCATATACCTGACCCAAACTTTGTTCTATGATAATTAAATAACATTTTTGATTCACATATTTTCCATTAGGTGACATTCTTCATTTAGATATTTCAGTTTGAAAGCGGATTGTTTAATATTACGAAAGGACTTTTACTTCGGCCAAATTTAACTGTTACTGTTGCTGGACTATAAAAAATAACGGGTTGACTGATTATTTTGTTTAACATAAAATATAATTCCAAAAATATCATTTTTCTATGAACTTTTATTATAAAATTTGTAAAAGTCCGGATCCCTGATTTTGGAATAAAAGTCCACCTAAGTCTTAACTTTCTTCGAAGATGTTAATGCTAAGCTTGTACATCGCTTGTTTAATGAATTTACTATTGGATTGCAAATTTAGAATTGGCATCAGTGCTGGCAGTTAGGTCACAGATGGGTTCTAACAACAGAGACTAGGTTTTGTGAAATATGAGATAGGTTGTATGGAATAAAAGCCATCGATGTGATTGTGACTTATTCCATTCGGTTCAAACTAAAGAAAATTAAAATAAATTTTGTTCAATATATTGATTGCGTATAATACTTTAAATACTTAATGAAAATTTCCGTACAACCTGTTCTAACTAGGTCTCAAACTCTTAACTNTTATTCCATTCGGTTCAAACTAAAGAAAATTAAAATAAATTTTGTTCAATTTACTGATTGCGTAAAATACTTTAAATTACTTAATGAAAATTTCCGTACAACCTGTTCTAACTAGGTCTCAAACTCTTAACATTTGCCACCACTAACTTCCCACTCTCAAACTCCATTTCAAAAAAGTATCGAAAAAGGCCATTTGAAAATTATTTTTTGCGCTGGAATGCGTCATATTAATTTAAAATTTCAACAGCTGAATGACAGCTGCGCATTTTCACATTACTCTTGCCATTTCACTCAACACTCTTCCTCCAACCATTCACCAACGGAGTTTGTTGTCTGCTGAGTTGATGAGCGGAAAATGTGGAAATATGTATGTATTTATGTATGTACTCACATTTAAATTAAAATTCATAATAAACTGCCGCCGTGGCGTTGAAGACAAATGCTGGTAAAAAGCTGCTACAACAGCCCATTCCACTGTGTATGGCTTTTGACAACTAAGTACTACCATCAACTTTTAGCTGTGCGCACTTGCTTACCCAACCCCTCCTTAATTTGTTAACTGTGTATGTATGTAAATGACTCATTGCTCCTGCTAGCGCTCGCTTGAATAACTGTACTGTTGTCGCCCGCGCTGATGAATAACAAATCCATCATTATCATTTAATAACAATGTCAGTTAATAGTAGCGCATTTTGAATGGCAAAAGGGCTGTTATAACCCATTAGAGTGAACGTTAAAAAAAAAATTGTAGGTGGGGTGTACAACCTTTTCGTACTCTTTTGGTGAGGCGAACGTGACTGTTACTTCAAATTTATTTTCATTTTGTGTAATTATTTCGGAGAGTAATAAGAAATGCTTTTGTATATTTTTCGTTGTTGATTGACTATACATCAAATTTTAAGGATATCTAGCGTTAATGCAATTTTATAAATCAAGATTTTGTTTAACTAATAGAGTTTATGGGAAAATGACAAGAAATGATTATAACTGATTAAAAATTTAACACCTTCTAAGTTTAAGTTAAGTTTTGCTGAGTAATTTCTCAACTTGTAAAACAAATTTCTTTTGAACAGAGCTGATGACTTCTAATTTATAAAAATTTTTGCAATTATTTACTAACAGATGAACGAAAAATTTTTCCATTAGATATAAGACTGAGATAGCCTCATATACTGGTATACTAAGATATTTTCAGAGTTAGCTTAGGTAAGGAAGGCAGGCGTGTATGAAGTTTCCAAACTTTCACTCGAAGGTGAATGTCTTCTATTAGTGACTGGAGGAGGCACATTTCTATAATCGGAATTTTTACTAAAATGTACTTATAGTGTCTATTTCAAATTCAAAAAGGTCCGATAGTTTCACTTCCGGTAACTCTGCCAAGCAGGTGAGAAAGACAGATTCCAAGTGCTTGAGTGGCCTTGTCTGGAGAAGTGGGCATAGATCTTGAGCTTTCACGGTCGCTTCGGTTGTTCAGTAGGCCATTTCTTACGGCTGTGGTATACTATGGATCGCGAATCGATGTGTTTTTTGGTAGCCCCGCTTTCTACATACTGCCTCAGACATAGTTAAATGGCGTGAATCGCGGCCTGAACGACAGAGTTACCTTGCTCCAGCTGGTGAAAAGGAGCAGTCTGGGTTGTATGCCGTAAACTCCTGCTCCTACGCTGCGGTTGGTCGTGGAGCCGTCAGTATACCAGATGTGGCTGTCTCTCCGGGGTTTGGGTTGTTCGTTGTGCCAGTTATTCCTGTCGGGGGAAAAAACCTTGAAGTTTTGTGTGAAGTTAAATCTCGGAAGGCACTGGTCCACAAAGCTGAGATGAGCCTTGCTGTAAATAGTAGAGCCTCTTTCTTGATTACAATCCGTAGGGGAGACAGGTCAAGAAGCACCTCGAGAGTCGCAGTCGGTGTTGTTCTCACCATGCCAGTGATGCGTCAGTTTTTAGTGTAGCGTAATTTTTTCCAACAAATGAAAAAACGGCAGTATTTCCTGCCAGAAATACATATGGATGCGCGGTTTTCCCTTACAGCATTGCACAGTAGTGGCCTCCTTTTCACATTTTAATTGCGTTATTAATAATATTTAAATTCCTCATTTTCTATATTAATGAACTCATCGTAAAAAAACTTGTATTTTTTGCGCCATCAGGTTTTTTTTTTCATACTTCACAGTGCTGAATAATTTCTTCTAACTTTTTTACTTCTTAATGCCTTCCCCTATTCATAATTATCTACTTCATTGCTTGCACAATGCCCCCACAAGTTATCGAAGCACTACTACATATGTACATACATATATGTATAGAGCAATCACTTGTCTACCTCATTAAAATTTTATGTGTACATTGCAGCTTAGACCACAGCAATGTACTTATACCAAAAGTATGCAATGATTTATGAAAAATTATATCAGCGCACAAGATGCAGCAGCTTAGGTTTTTTTCACTATGCAAACATTTTTTATACACTTCCCATCTAATAAGTGCGTTAAAGTTGTTCCTCTTTTTTGCTTGATAGTCATATGAATGCATTTATACTAGCAAATCACTGTTCCACTCTACTCTTTCTTTCATTCATCCTTTGTTTAGTTTTCTAAGTACTCACCACTGCTGGCACTTGTCCCGGTATGACTTGCTGTCCAGTTGCCATACCCATCTGTTGCATCAGTGCATTCTTCAAGGCAAGATGGTTTCGTCCATTTATCAATAATTGATCCTTCAAATGCTGTGGTGGATGAAAATATTTGCACGGCGGTTTATCACGATTACAACGACCCTGTAAGTAGATTAGAAAATAAAAGTAGGGAACGTAAGTAAATGGAAAATTTTTTGAGAAAAATTGTATGTGAAAAAAGGAGTGGTATAGAAATGGTAGTGGTGCTTAAATGAACTCAGCGTATTTCTAGTTTTTTTTTGAGTATTAAAGCAAAAAAAAAAATAATAATAATTTCGCTGCCAAATCAGCAAATAGTTGTGGTAAAGCTTATGAGCATCTGCACTGCCAGCACCGCCTGCCTGCTGAGCGCTAAGCTATTAATATAAGTACTGGAATACTTTGCACGCTCCAGGCTTACGTACATACGTACATACATATTTTCTGCATTCTTACATATTTGCGGCAGAGTAAAGTTAATAAATTACCGAAGTAAATTATGCTCATGAGCATACACACGCGCGTTTTCAAGCGAGAAAATAAGAAGAGGCACAAAAAAACATAGAGAAAATGTCGATTATTTCTTTATATTCTCGATAAAAAGCCAGCGCGCTTTTGCTGACTGTCAGCAAGCGTCGTAGTCAGCTCAACTGGCACCAGCATTTTCATTTCTCAAGACGCCTAACATCAATTTGTCTTCTTAAGTAGCTGACTGCGCGTTGCTGCTTGTATATATACATTAGAGTGCGCCACCCTCCATAAAAAAAATAAAATAAAATTAAATATTAAATATTACGGAAAAATATTCAGATTTGCGTGAGCTGGACCAATATTAAAATAACTCAAAAAATCGATTTTTTTTTTTATAAATAAAACTAAAAAAAAAAAATATTTTCTCAAAAAAACTCCATCAGTTAATAAAAAAATTGAAGCTTAAAAGGCACAAAACTGTTTAAAAAATTTACCAACGAGATCAAAACATTCAGGTTTTTGAAAATATTTTGAAATCGTTTCAGCTCACGAAAATCTTACTACTTTTTTGAAAAACTGGGACAGAAGCTTCAAAATTTAGTAAGTTTCATTATTCCCGTCGATACATTTTTTTCGCATCTTTTTTTTTAGTGAGACACCCTAATGCACATAGTTAGCATTGTGTGGCAGACTACAAAGCCGCACACATGTGTCAAAATGCTATGTGACATGATCACAAGTGCACGCGTGCAAGTGTTTATGTATTTGTGCACTAAATTTGTTTGAGTGGCTTGTTCCCGCCTGTCAGTAGTGCAATTCACAACTACTTAGGATGGTATTGTAGTTGGTTGCTTGGCGGCTGAAAATTAATGTGCTCACATAAGGCAGTTTCTATGTGTGTGTACAATGGAATGTCTCTTGTGGCGAATGCGATAATAATTCAACAATCAAAATGTTAAAAAAATGAGAACTCACACACAGTTGAATTATGTGTAGCAGGAGTTAGGAGAAGGAAGCATCCTTTTTACAATGAGGATATATACATATTTTCCTCCTCGTTCTTTAAAGGAAAATTTTATCACCTAGAGGGGAGAAAGAAGTCTCCTAACCACTTAGTATCATAGCTTAAAGATATATTAAAGATGAGATCTGAATGTTCCAAGAAAAGTGAAAAAAAATCTAGTCTAAGCGCCAGGTATGGCATTAGTGCTCGCAGAAGCGTCGAAGGTGCATGGATGGGGAATGACTGCAAAAAGTGTGAAACCTTTGATACGATACGATGGCGAACAGATTCGGTGCTGGCTTTGTGACTCTGTTAAGACTCCGACAACTTGTATTCAGGTTTACCACCATCAGTCAACGAGTTGCCACAATTTCAATAGCTTGAAAATTCAGCTTTCCTGACAACAATGATAATGGAGAGCGGCTCATCGACTTTGTCGCGATACGGAATAAGACAGTTAGTAGTATCAGACATCAGCATCGAAAGATTCACAAAGCTGGTTGGGGGTCTGCTTCGAGAGTTCTTTACATGCGTTCCATCCTAGGAACCAACTTCGAGTCAGATCACTACCATGATGCAGCTAAAGTCTGCATGCGACTCTACGCCCTACGCCTACGGAGTTAATGCGAAGAGATTGAGATGCCGGAATACGGCTGGAAAATTTTATCAGGAAATTAGGCAGCAATCCAAATGATTTCAAGACCGTTGCTGGTTTCTGCAATGACGAAGAAGCGGACGCCTAGAGTGCACTTACTTAAGCTATAAAGGGAACACTTCTCAATACTTTTGAAAAGCGATGCAGACGATGCGTTCCCACGACAATCAGGTCTACGTTACCGGATTTATCTAGATTTACATATGTCTGGCCAAGGACTGTCACTCTAGCATCTTTACCCAAAAACTCTTTGTATGCTGTTACAACAACAGTGTTTGATCTTATGAAACCATGCTTGAAGTCTTGGATCTGAGGGTGCCTTACCCTATACACGAAGAGGGAAATGTTGCTGTTTGTGCAAATTACCATGTGACCTGCCACACAGGGTCCTATGGACAATAATGTGTGAAAAACTAAAGACACCATCCCGAATCAATTGTTTGGCGCTTATCAGTGTAGCTTCAATCTTAGTAAATTCCACCATTGAACAGATTCTAACATTTCTTCAAATGCTTGAAAAGACTTAAGATTGATACAGACAACCTGCTCGTCGAAAGCAGCACAAAGAAAAACTGTCCTATGAAGCCGTGGAATAAGAGTAAAACTTATACGCCTATATATACTGTTGTGAGCACAACTTTTAGCTCCGTTTAAAATGGGAATGACCTCACCGGAGAGCTCGAGACTAAAGTGGGTTTGAGACAGGGCTATTTACTCGCATGACTACTACAATCCGATGGTGGAAAGCATAATACGAACGGCCGTAGCGGTGCCGTATAGTATAGTAAAGCCGGCACAGGCAGACGTCATCTACATCGTCGGTCTAAACATCAGTACTATTTAGGGCAGTCAACACATAATTTTTCAGCTGAGAGAAAGAGGCAAATGCGGTTGGTTTCGCGGCGAACGAGCAAAATACAGAGCAGCTCCAGGCAACAAACAAAAAGTCTTCGCGTATCGGGACACACGTCACTATCTGAAGTTACAATTATGAAGTAGGTAAGAATTTTTTCTATTTAGGTTCCAGCATTAACACCACTTATAACGAAAGCCTGGAGATCAAGTGGAGAATTGCACTTGCAAAAAAGTATTTCTCAGGGCTTCGTAATAACTTGAAAAGCAGGAGGCAAAGCTTCTTTTGATTCTAAATTCTCTTTCTGATTTTTTCTATTTAGGTTCCAGCATTAACACCACTTATAACGGAAGCCTGGAGATCAAGTGGAGAATTGCACTTGCAAAAAAGTATTTCTCAGGGCTTCGTAATAACTTGAAAAGCAGGAGGCAAAGCTTTTTTTAATTCTGAATTCTCTTTCTGATTTTTCATCGCAGAAACGCTGCTGTGAACAAAACTCCAAATAGTCGAATGAAAATTCTTTTTCCGACAACTATTTTCCTCCCCCACTTGGCGCAGCGCGACCCGGCTTCGATTTCTGTCTGTATGTGCCCTTAGGGTAGCCAAGCGGAGCGAAAGCGTTCCGAGCCAAGCGCAGCTTTCAAATAAGTGTAGCTTTATGAAAGTGTTCATCCAGAAAACTTTTTCAAAAGCGTTTTGGAGCTGAAGCTGGAGCTTCATGAAGCTGTTGCGAACAAAAAAGTCAAAATAATTTAAAATGGAACAAATATCCGCTTCCTCATTCAGTGTGAATACCAGAAGCTCCGCTTCGCTCCACTCAGCGCCGCTGTTCTTTCTGTGCGAACGTACCCTTAGTCTCGGCCCGATGCGGCAAGAAGAAGAAGAAGCATCACATGTAAAAACTCAGTTCAACGCAAATTTGTGACTGCAAAAAAAGTCCACTGTCCTCTAATTTTGATATATTTTTCTTTAATAACTGTTTTTATTATTTGAGGAAGTGCAAAATATCAAAGTGAACTATATAAATTTGCATGGAAATCCATAAATTTAATAGAATGCAATTTTTCTACAGAGTTGTATACGTAAGTTGGCGTGGAAATAAATAGAGACCAACGAAGAAAGATGAGCAAAAAGGAAGAACAAAAAAAAAACACGAATGCAGCTAGCATACGAAATTTTTTAAAACCACTCTCTCCTTCATGCATACATATAGAAAATATGTACATACATAATAAGTGCTTGGTAAGTGGCAGACTCTAAGGGTTTTGGGACTAAGAAGGAGTGCTTTTTAGGAGCAGACGTGCGATGACCAAAAAACAAAAAAAAAATCCAGTAAAGAAAGCAGTATAATGTCGCAAATGCGATTGACTAAGACTACTACGACGATATTATTGTGACCTGATGAGGAGCAGAGCATATACAAAATGTACCTAAGTATTAGATGAGGACTTGCGAGGAATCGACGAGGCGTTGTGCTGGCGCTTGTGCGATGCAGCGAGGCGAAATAAATAACTTTCCAGTCAGATTAGCCAACTTGTCACGAAATGTGAAATGACATTTAATACGAGCGTGTAGCACAACAAAGGGAAGCACAAAAATAAAAGAATAAAGTCGACAAAAAAAAAAAAGAAATGGAAAAACAAATCACAAGCATGAAGCGAAAAAAACTATGAACGGTCAAGTCCATTTCACGCTGCGCCAATGGTAGCTGGCCAAAGATTGCACGTCCAAATCGCACGCTGGCTGGTTGCTTAACTTGACGCGACGAATGAGGGTGTGTGTGTGTACGGTCGAAGCTGAAGCTGCATCTGCTGCTATAGCTGAAATTGAAGCTAAAGCTGAAGCAAGTGGTACATGAAAGATTTCTTAACACGTTTCTGATTGCGACACAGACCAAATAAACACACACACACACGTGTTCGTTCATGCGACGGACAGTCATTGCAATTCCACTCGAAACACCGCGACATGAATATAAATATTTTCGCTCGTTGCCTTGAATGATTGCGCTGTCTAGCTGAATCGCATCGTAGAAGGGTGCGGCAGAGGGGCGAAACGAGTGAGGGCGTGATGGTAAGAAATACTATGTATGTACGTTTAGTTGTGAGTTGAGTTGAGTTGAGGTTGCGTATACGCCGGGGTGACTTGTAAAGTCGAAGGTACAGCATCGTTAGGTTGATTGAAGGAAAAGTGTGGGCAATAGCAAAATAATGTCCTTCACAGCGCGCTGTTGTTATTACTGTTGTTTTCGCTGCTGTTACTGTTGCTGTTGTTGTGGTTTGTTGGTCGCCGCTAGTTGAACTAGTTGAATAACAATGCGCATTGCAGAGTTCAGAAACATTCAACTTTCAACTAATTCGCAGGCCATTACGAGACGAGCTAGAAACATATATACATAAATACATACATATATATGTATGCGCGTGGGTGTGTGTGTGCTGACTTGCACTTTTCTGCTTGTATGCTACAGCATTTGTATGTGTGCGCTTGCGGGCAACGACGAAAAAGTAATCATTGCAATTTAAATGGATAATCTTATACAATGTGATGGAGTGGAAAGTGGTGTGAAGCTACATGGAGCGCAGACATAACCGGCAACAAAACCGAAGTGAAAGAGTGAAAGTTAGCGGAATGCGGCTAGAAGTGCCAAGGCAGCAGAAAATCGCCAGGAGATGCGCTTGAAATTGCATGAAGCGACAAGCAGAAAATGTGAAAATATGCGAGGAGGAAAGCCAAAGAAATGCTGGATGAGTGAAGTGAGATGAATGTTGGTGGAGCGGAAAAATTATATTTAAAAAAGAGCTGAATGTCGAAATGAGTAGTGTTTTCGTGTTTTTTTTTTTTGTGTTTTAGTTATTTATAATAGCGATGCTTGCTGGCAGCCTTGAAAGTCATTGGCAAGGATTTACTTTGAGTAGCAAGGCGATAAACCAACATTAGATGAGCGTGATGCAAATACTTGAGCAGCTTAGGTGGCAATCGCGGTGAAGGCAAGAAGGCAGCGACAGAATTTAGATGAAGCGAGAAAATTTTAAAAATAATAATTTTGTGGTGTGGAATATGTCTGTGCGAGTGTCTGGAACATGTACGCATGCATTTAGCAAAAAGTTTTTGCTGGTTTCAAAAAACATTTAAATATGGGAATAAAAAAAAATTGGAACTATGTAGTTGCGAATCCTAAAATAAATTTGTTGAATAGACTCATTGTAACTTTCTCCGGCTTTTATTTTTAACGGACTTTAAAAAAGGAGGAGGTTATCAATTCGCCAAAATATTTTTATACCCGAGCGCACTTGTGCCCAAGGGTATATTAATTTTGTTCACATAACGGTTGTTTGTAACAGCCAAAACGAATCGAGATAGATATAGACAAATGTATACATAAATGATCAGGATGAAAAAAGAAATCGATTAAGCCATGTCTGTCTGTCCGTCCGTCTGTCCGTCTGTCCGTCTGTCCGTCTGTCCGTGTACACGATAACTCGAGCAAAAATTGAGATATCTCAACGAAATTTGGTATGTAGGTTTCCCTTAATCCAAGGTAGGTTGGTATTGAAAATGGGCGAAATCGGACTTTAACCACGCCCACTTCCCATATAACGGTAATTTCCAGAAATACGAAAACTGCGATATTTTAGTAACTACTGAAGATAATTCACTCAAAATTGATATTTACAATAATTTTTAGACGAAAAATAAGAATATTATAAATTTTTGGAAAATGGGCGTAGCCACGCCCACTTATGGTTACATGTGTATATCTTGGTAACCGCTGCACCAATTTCTTCCAAACTTGGCACAGTTGTTGGCCTTCGCATAACATACCAAATGGCCGAAAATTTTTAAAATCGCTCAATAACCACGCCTATTTCCCATATAACGGTAATTTTCAGAAATACGAAAACTGCGATATTTTAGTAACTACTGGAGATTATTCACTCAAAATTGATATTTATAATAAGTTTTAGACGAAAAATAAGAATATTATAAATTTTTGGAAAATGGGCGTAGCCACGCCCACTTATGGTTACATGTGTATATCTTGGTAACCGCTGCACCAATTTCTTCCAAACTTGGCACAGTTGTTGGCCTTGGTACAGCATAAAAAACCGCCGAAACTTTTTAAAATCGGACAATAACCACGCCCACATCCCATATAACGGTAATTTAGAGAAATACAAAATCTTCGATAAATCATTAAATATTGAAGCTAATTTATTCAAAATTGATGCTTGCAACAATTCTTTACCAAGAAATACGTTTATGGTAAAATTTTGGAAAAGGGCGGGGCACCGCCCACTTATGATCACATATATGTATATCGGTAACCGTTCTACCAATTTGTACCAAACTCGGTGTGGTTATTGTGCTTGCCACATAAAAGCAAAGCGTTGAAAATTATTGAAATCGGATTAAAATTACGGCCGCTTTTCATATAACGGTAAATTTCAGAAATGCTTGAAATTTCAATATTTCGAAATTGAAGGACGCTAATTTACTCAAAATTGATACACCCCGGCTTACCATCTGCGGTAGGTTTCGGAAAGGTGAAAAAACATATATTTAATATTTGCGCCGGGTATTTAATGTTCGGCTCCGCCCGAACTTAGACTTTCTTACTTATTATTTTTGTATATGTTGCCCATAACTTTGGACGAAGTGAATCGTTTGCCTCAAGGTTGACACGAGCATTCAAATCGGTTGTTTCATAGTTCTTTTTGGTATGCTAGGCGCTTTTAAAAGGCATATCTTCATGACTTAGGCATTTGTAAACAATCTTTGCGGGTAAGTCTTTACAATTAAAAGAGGTATTTTTTAAGTCAACATTTTTTACGAAAAGGGTAATGGCGCAAAGGGTATAATATTATAAAGTCTAGCGAATCGGCTCTTAAAAGAATGTTGCTTTATTTTCCAATACCGCATTTCTTATATTATTACATTTCTTATATTATTTATCTCCGAGAATACCCAACTAAGGTTGCCACCTATTCGAAATATGAAATTTAGAATTAATAATAGCGTTGCCACCTATTTTGAATGGCATATTTAATTTTTTATTTAGAAAGTTACGATACAATATTATTATTCAGGTATACTAAGAGAAGGCTGTTAAACCATGCTTTGCATATATACTAATTATTTTACCTTGGGATGTTAGTGTAAGGTTGCCACTTATTTTCGATTATACAAAATTTAAGTAAAACATTGCAATATGGATATCAAATGAAAGGTATTTTTGAGCATTTTAGTGCGAAAATAATTTCGTTGAGGGTTGCCACTTTTTTTGTAATAAAAATTTGTATTTTGTTAATTTTAATAAGGAGTCTTTTATGTATGCATACATTAAGCTCGTTTCTATACTTCTTTGGAATATTATATATTTTTATGGATTTTATGGGCACTACTGTTTTTTTTCCAAAATAATGCATTCATACGAATTAATTTTTTTTTCAACGTAATTTTTTTAGTGCATATCAGTAGTATGTATAAATTTATCAGTCTTTAATACAAAACGATATAAGCTAACATCGAATTGTTTGTGGAAACACGTTATAAAAATACATATAGTATACTGTCATTTGAAAATAGGGACTCGACATTTTTGACTATTTTTCTGCCGTTTGTTTAATGCTTGTTCATTTTTTACTAAAGTGTAGTTAATTATATAATACTCAACATATACATAAATTTATATTTCACACTTTGTAGAAAAATTCAAAAAAAAAAAAAATCAAAACATCAACCTACTTATCTATAATTTTTCGATAAATTCCAAGTGTGCAGTTTTGTAGCCCATTAAACATGATGAATTGAAAAATAATGTCCCATAGTCACAGTTGAGATAAATATGACTCTAAAGGCAGTAAGAGCTTGCTGCTTTAATTTCCAATAGAATTGCTGTCAAAAATATCCGTAAGGGAACATAAATTTAGATTTTCTGAAAACTTCGACTACAGTGCCACCTAATGCTTTTTTGATAAGTTTAATTTCATCAAAATCGATTCATAAATAAAGATTTTCTGCATAACTCGACTTTAGTGTTATCTAGCGGATTAATTTTTCGTAAAAGTATTTCTCATAATACCCGCAGTAAACGTTTTTAATTTCATCAAAATCGGTCTCATTGTGATTACTGTCACATATTTTATATTTTTTTCAAAAACTTAATAATAAAAACACACATGCTTTGTTTTCATGATAAAAACAATCATAAAAGCACCCTCACATCGTCACAAAACTCAATGAGTTAAAATTTAAATAAGTCGAATCGTAAATATTTGTTAACTTTATTTACTCAAAATTAAATATTTGCCAGTGCACTTACTACGAGTATATGAACGCGCTCACATATGTATGTAAGTATGTACATAGAATATGCGGCGGAAAACGCGCAGGGAGGTAATGGCATAAGTGCAACCCTGTGAGAAAAGGGGAAATACATTTTTGACTTTAAGCAAAAAATGCAAACGATTTAATAAGAAGAATACAGTGTAAAATTTAATCCTTTACATAAAACGTCTAATGACGGGTATTGTAACGGTAGCGTAATTGCACTATGCATCTCTTTTTACTTTCCTAACGGGCTGTCTGATATGTCTCCATTCCGCCTCTCCCCGCATCACACGAACACGAAGCATATGCGTGCTTTGACTCAGCACTTACTTTTTGTGTGCATACTTTTTTTTTTTGCATACTTTTCGGCGCCGTTTGCTCACCTGTCGTTTGCATGCCGTTTATTTGACTTTCGTGTGGCGCCAGCTGACAACTACAGCTACAATTTATTGTTGTAGAAGCTGCATGTGTAGAGCAAAGCGAAAGCCACTTTGTTGAGGTAGACTTTCAACAGTGTAGCATAGCCTCAGGCGTTCGAGCGAGTCGTTTTTTTCGGCTGCAATTTATGCGCCTCAATATTTTTTCAATATTTGTATAGTACTATTTTTTTCCTTTCCACTTTCGGGCGCAGAAAAAAATAATTGCCAAAACAAGTATATGTATATTTAAATTATATTGCAATCGCGCCAAAAAGCATCAACAAACGGCAACTTTTGTTTATTTTCCCAGCCAACAAAAAATGTGCAATAATAATATTAGCCTGAGCGCCATAAATTGCTGGCGGGCGACAAAATGCGCGATGCAACTTGATTGGTAATTTCGCTGCAGTGTTGCTGCTGGCCCATTTCTGCCCTCAAAAATTTACTGCATGCAACATTGCATGTGGCATTCGCGTTCGCGTTTGACTGCGCTATGAAATTGTGCCACTGCTACAAGAACGCTAGGTATGAAAAATATTAATTTATACATGCAAAAATTTAATAGTAAATGTTTATGAGGAAGAAAAATGACTAGTTTGAGAATTGCCTTATTTTATAGTTGGAATGAAAGCTTTGAAGTTGTGCTCAGTTATTGGTATTCGTGAATATTTTGGTGCGATAAATGTGAAAATAAAATGTGGTGACTTAAGGCGCAGTTAGTCAACGACGTAGCGTAAACGTAGGTTGACATACGTAGCAGCATATAAAATTTACTGTTGATAGAGAGAGAGAGAAACAACGGCAACGTCACCGCCATGCGGTGGTGAGTTTTCGTTAACACGCGAATCCCATAAGGTAGATCCTGTCTGCGTCAACCTACGTCTACGTTACGTCGTAGACTGTTTGCGCTTTTAAGGATAGGAAAAAAATGTTGAAAAATTATTGTGGCCTCAAGCTTAGCTAGCAGCTTTTATCATAGTCAGCCGTATAGAGCAACAAAAGCCAAATCAACAATTTTTAGATTTGTTTTCTATCTGTCTGTCTGTCTGTCTGTACGCGCAACACTCGAAAACTAACGCATGGAAATGAATGCAGTTTTCAGCGATGTGTTGCCAGAGGTCTAACTTAAAATATAGAAAGAAATAAATTAGAGTTGCCATTTGTAGGAAATTTACAGTTTAAGTAAATTGATAAGATAAAGTAAATATTGCAAGGTTTATAAATAAAGTATTTTTGTTGAAGGTTGCCACCTGTTTGAAAATTTTTATTTAATTTACTTNCATCTTTCTCTTTGACACCATGTCTGAAATCCCACGTGATCTGTCAAATACTAATGCATGAAAATCCTAACCTCAAAAAAATCACCCGTTATATTTAGCGAGCAAACTTTTTGTATCAGTTATTAATCCCTTAACACCTTGTTAGGTTCTTTTGATCCTTACTTTGAAGAAAATTGGTGGGTTAAAATGTTAACTACCGCGTGGTCAGTACTGCATGAGTTTAGCAACACAAATATGCGGGACTAACAGCAACTAGAACTGATATGCAAGCATTTCAAATATTCCATTTAATATAAAAATCACAAAAATCCCCCTTTAATTTAATTATTTAAAATTCATGCTTCAAAAATTTTGCATACAAATTCGTATAGTTGTCGAAGCATACTTTCAGGCGCCAAGTCAGCAATTTAACTTTGCTAAAACTATTCCTTTTTCGCATTTGTCACAAGCAATTACTTTATTATTCCTCATTCAAGTGGTAGCATTTACATTTATTTATTTATTCATTTGCTCTTTCGCCCCAAGCAGACTCCGCCCACCACTCGCCGCTACCTGCCAAAAAATCTCAATTGAATACATATAGCGAAAACAAAAACACACAAACGCGCCATCAATTAGCCTAAAAGCTGCGTAAATTAAAACCAAATGCCTCAATACACTTCAACTCACTACCTCACACTTTTACACAAACACATACAAATGTACATACAACTACGAGTACATGCCAATACATCGCACTTCCCGCAGACTTCCTGCTTTATGTGCCAGCTGCCAGCCAGCTAGCTAGCATTCAATGTCTGCGTCTGTCATCTTGTTAGCTGACTTTACATTACCATTCTGCACTTGACTGCCGTTTATTCACAGCTCATCTGTTCATTATATCAGGCGCACTAACACATCTACTTGTGCATGCATTTAAATACAGACGTATGAAAATATATATGTATTTAGTTGTATATACAGCCAGTGGCAATGTTGTTGCCGACTGTTGATGATGATAGTACTTTTTAAACCAAACCAACAATTTCCTGCTTCGTTCCCTTTTTCAGTTTGCTTATATGTATCTCATTTGTTGCTTACTTTCTACATGCAACACTCGGCACTACTCAATTTTCATTAACTCACTTTAGTTGGGCATATTATTCATTGGCCTTTTCGTAGTAGTTGCTGTTGTGTGAAGCACATTAAAATTACATTACGGCATTTAAGTTGGGCTTTTCTTGTTTTTTTTGTTTGAAGTGAATGGTAGATTTCTTGGCCAAAGTAAGAAGTGATGTATTGCTTGGGCGGGCAAAGCGAGTGAGAAACAGAAGGCTGCATGAGATAAAAGCAATCAAATTGACAGCAATGGCCGGCCCATTCATGGTTGTGTTTGAAAGCTGAGAAAAGTAAGCCGTTATCCGAAGGTGTTAGGGAAATATTAAGTTACTTAAGTGCGTATACTTGCAGTTGGATATGTATTTAGCTTCAACTGGCAATAATCTGGTATGATAGGGCAAGCTGAGATTTGACTGAATCCGCAATTCAGTTAATGAAAACTGGCAACCAAGTAAAAAAATCTCAACAGCAGTGATCAAAACTGTGGTTTGCAAGATTACAACTCTACTGCAAATTAGTTCTGATACTCTGAGTACACAAACTTTTCGTTTGATACTCAGCTGCAGCCTTTTTTGCAAATTGGTTCAGAAAAATGCTTTATGGGCTGCATTTCCTCTTTTCGTATTTTTTTTTAAGTAAATAATTTTCCTAAAATATATATAAGATGTGGCATACCTTTTTTAAATATTTATTATTATCATATTTTATTATTTTAAATTTACCTTTTGTATGATAATAGCTTTATAATACTTTAATGAAACTATGTACTTGCTCATTTAAATATATATACATAGACAGGTGGCAAGCCTATCTACTACAAAAATATTTACAAATTGTTTAATAACTCTGAAAAAATATCAACTGCTAAAAATCTCCTATTTACACCCTAATGCGTTTATTTAAGTTTAATTTTTTGCTGATAGTTGGCAACCATATTACAAAAAAAAAATTAGAACAAAATTTCTTTAAACCTTTTTTGAATTGTAATATCGTACAGCTTTATTCTACTAGCATAATTTTTTAGATATTTATTTATGTAACAAGTATAAGTGTGGCAACTCTATTTAACATATGTTTTTGTAATCAAACATTGTCATTCAAATATTTTTGACACCAAAAATTTCATACTCCTGAAAGGAAATATTTGGTTAATAAAATATACCCACATGGGTGGCAACACTATTAAAAAATATTGATATTCTAAATCAAAATATTATAGGCAGCTTAATGTGAAACTGACATCATTAACTGAAAATTTTTGCTGCCCAAAAAATTTAATCAGGTGTATTTTCTCGAATAGGTGGCAACCTTATACAAAAAGTGTTATAGACCATCAACTACTTAGAGTAAATAGAACTATAAGAGCAAAAGTATTTAATTTAGAAAGTAATGAAGGACAAAGAAGAAAAACCAAATTGTGTGACAAAATGAAAAATATTCCAAAATTTTTCTTAGACGATTAGTATTTCGATAGAGTAAGCCTGCAAGCGCGGCAGTGAGAGAAAAAAGACTTAGTCAATTGGAATAACAGAGTCAAAGAGAGTCGGAGAACTTCAGCACAAGTCACAAGAAGAATTGATTAGTGAAATTAATTGACCGAATATTACATAGAATGGTAGGCAAATATTTAGTGATCAAAGTAAAATTTATGTGGCTTTCTTTTCGTTGCCCTCTGCTTAGTATTTGTGCGAATAGGGCAATGAAAGGGTAAAATGGGCTGGAAAGAAAACACAATTATTTATGCGATAAATCAATGAATGAACTAATTACGAAATACGAACTCACCAAAAATGGTTGAATTCAAAATTGTGGAAATCAAATTAGTTATTTGCGTGACTACGAACCATCAGCGGACTTAGACAAGCCAATAATTTCTGCGAGAACTTTTAAGAACTTTTTTTTGGATATTTCTTTTTCAGATTAATTTACCAAATTTGACTTAGTTCACTAAGTCATTTCAGTCAGCTAGTTTGGTAGGAGTGAATTATGTTGTTTTAAAAATTTGTTAGAAGAGTCATTTTCAAAACATTTAAGTGGCCGATGTAAAGTTAAAGACATTTATATGCATGCGCATGATTTGATGTGATTAGTCAAATCTTCAATTAAGCATATTTCTATTTATATATAAAAATAATTTTTTTATTTTTTTTTATATTAAAATTTATAAATATCTGCATCTCAAACCAATTTAAGTACAGCTAATTCCACTTAAATTTCTCTTTTTGTGCCGAAAGTTGTGCGGTTTTAGCTTCCATGTAATTTGTCTTTGCCAACCGAAATGGGTAAAGCGCCTAGTTTTATGCCTCACTCACCTCCACGCCATTTATGTATGTATATGAATGTAACACTAAGCGGGTGAGGAAATAAGTTCGGCGAGGCATTAAATTACTGCCATTGACACCAAAAAATATGTTGCGTTTCATAGTCGATTGGCTAACTTAGTCAATGTCATAGACAGATGTCACAAAAATACATGGAACTATATATATATATACTCTCTATGTATATCCGCATAATGAATTACAAAAACAAAAACAAAAGCAACAATAAAACTGGTTTTGTTGTGAAAATTGGTTACATCATTCATAGTTGCCATTGACAAAGCTGCCAAGCCGATGAAACAGTTCCTGACTCACCGGCAGCGCTACAAATACACAGCTATCTGCCTTTATTTGCTCAACACAGTAATTTTGCATGACCAGTTATCCGAGCGTTGGCTAGTGGATGCCAGCCAGCCCCCCTTTAGCTGCTGCTGATGATTGTGTTGTGTGTATGCTTGTTTTTGCCGTAACAGTTATCGACCGGCTGTTGCAAGCCCATTTGCTACATTTTCGTATCTACATATATAAATATTTATTTATTTGCAAAATTTTTAGTAACTCTATATCTTTGTCTCTGTAGTCANTAGCATATAAATGTATTTATGATTGATTGATTGATTGATTGATTGATTGTTCAAGTAGAAATACAAATACGAGCTGGCGAACTGACCAGCAGGCTAACAGAGGCGAAGATAAACAATTTGTGTTTACTTTTCAATATTCGAAAGCAAATAGCAGGCGGCAAACTAGAATTAAATGACAGTAAAAATAGTGAACGTGCAAGGGTGGCAGTGAGTGAGACATGAAGAAAGTGCTGAGAGGAAATGTACAGTCATTTCGTATTTCGTGCTGAATATGAAAGAACGACATAGTTAAAAATATTAGAGCTGCACTGGTAAAAGAGCTTAGTTATGTCAACTAAATATGTTTCTCTCAAGACATGATTTGATTATAGTTACAAAATCATGTGTTGAGAGAAATATATTTAGCTAACTTTTTGCTGACGGTCGGTTCATGTGGCACAAACATCTGACTAATATAAGCGTACATGGAAACTCCATTCGCCCATCTTGCGCTGAAGAGATGAGAAGAGTTATGAGGCATTAGGCCGCAAAGTGCGAAAATAATGGTATCTGGTGTTTTGGGTACCAAGTCACAGGGAAATAAATGACATCGAGGTAGCGGACGCTTTGGTTAGAAGGCAGGAGCCCCTACCACCACAAAGTCTGAGCCATTGTTGAGACCATTTCGAGAAGATAACATAAGAAAGAGAGGAGTCTGGTCTCAATGTGACACATACACTCTCTCAGCACAAAAGCTCCATGTGTTACATTCTAGGAAATTTAGTATATTATGTGTTGTAAAGAAAAATAATAATAATTTATATTAAGGCGCCTGCAAGTAAAACCCTCATACACATACTATGCCGCCTAAAACGCGGTTGACTTCAATGGTTTGGAAGTGGGAAAAGCCTGTAAACAATCTAGAACTGATGCGCCGCCAGTCGCTAAAGCTTTCCATATCTTACTCGGCTAAAGTTCTGAAATTTTAGTTAAGTAAATAAAATATGCCTGAAAGTATGCTAAGGTATTTGTTAATATACTTCTCAGGAAAAAGGTAGAAATTCATTCACCTTTTTCATGAATTTATTCTCTACTAATCCGAAAAGTGGAATGCGAAGGTACCTTAATGTGTGCATAGGATTTGAAAATGACTTAAATAAAATATAAATAATCTTTAGCAACTTTATTGATTTCTGTTATTTAAAATACTATAAATTAAAGAAGTAGAGTACCTGTTTTACTATTTAAAAATTAAAAATTTTGCAGTCTTACAAAAGTTTACCAGATTTTTTAATAAAACGTTAAAGTAAATT
>NW_016159426.1:84367-86255 GCF_001687245.7 Rhagoletis zephyria | reverse complement strand
GTGCATAGATAGCATGATTGGCTAATTTTGTTGTTGTTTGAACACATGACACAACAACAATCATGCTATTTATGCTATCTAAGCACCGTGCTAGACCATATGCAATTTGATTCCAGTGTTTGTTGGGAAGGAATTCACATCAATAACACTGTGCTACACAAAAATATGCAACTATAATTACAGTTTTTCTCCATCACTATGTATGTCGTGACATATCCCTTGCACCCTCAGACTATCATTTGTTCCGATCTCTGCAGATTGCTGTTAAAGTTGACTGGAAAGTAGGTCGCCCACATTTGATTTAGTTTTTCGCCAAAGAAACAATGAATTTTGAACGGGTATTTGATTAATTTAGAAAATCAGTAAGAAATCCTTCAACTTTAAATTAAGTCACCTAATTTAAAACGGCTTTTATTAAAATTAAGACGTTTCTGAATTAAGTACTATTTATGGAAATAATCTTTAAGATTACTACATTAAACAATTACATTCCGGTTAATAAAAAATAAAAACAGTATTGGAATTCGCTCTCCTGTGTATTCGTTGTTTCCATTGTTGCCGCGACGACATGAAAAACTGTATCGTAGAAAAACAAAAAATGGATCAAATGTATCACTAATCTTTTATTGAAGTATCAAAGTATCAAATTAGAAAAAACTAAAAAAAATACTATTTAATTTCATACCTTTGCTTTTTATTATTGTCAACAACCGAAAACTCATGTAATTCACATTCATACCCATACATATGTATGTATGTACATGAAGCAACATATTTTACATATTGTGGCAATCTATCAAAAAAGAGATTGTTGTTTTTAATCTTATATAGAGACGAACAAAAATATTATGTATAGATTTTATAGAAAGTTTTAATTCAAATTTATGAAGCAAGTAAAGTAAATTAAAAAGGAATGAAGTCAGCTCTTTATACATAGTTCATTTAAATTTAACAAATGATTTTTCTTTAAGCTTATTTGACCCCAAAACGTTTTAATATTTTCGATCAAATTTTTAAAGCTTCCACTGCATACATACATAAATATTTTCTCTTTGTAATACATCAAAGTTTATACTATTCGAAATAAAATAAAGTATCTCCCGAAATGAGAGAAAAAATAAAGTATCTTTCGAAAATTTGCACAAACACGTATCAGTTTTAAAGTATGTACATGGGTCAAAACGGCAACACAACAATTATATTTGAATTAGCGTGTGATTTGTTGTTGCTAGCGGTACAATAAATACACATGCAACAACAATCACACGCTCGTCCAGTTCGTTTACGCCAGATACAACGAATACACAGAAGCGCGAATTCCACTAGTGAAAATGCTTTACGTACATAGATATTTATTTAAAAATTTCCTCTTTCTAGTTTTATATTTTTAAAACTATTTCCTTTTTTATAAATTTGGCAATAATTTTGTTAATTTATTTATTTAAATTTAATTTGTTAAAATACCCAGTAATCACTTACATATACATACTTACATACATTTCGTAATAACTTTAACCTACATACTAACATATGTATGTCTCTCGTTCATTTCACATTTGACTTTTATTCACTTCGATAAATGTTGTCGTACTTTCGTGGCTTGCGTACTTGACTTTGGGAGGCCTTAAATCGATGAATCACTCGAAAGTTCGATGTGCTTGCATTAGTGACAAGGCACTATGGTCTAAATGCCTGTTTTTCCGGTTAAAACTAATCTCGTCTAAATAGGTACATTATTAAAAATATTGATATACGATTTTTGTAAAAAAATTTAGATAGGTAACTTTTTTATTTATAGTTGTATTAAAAAAGTTTGAATGCAGATTTTTAAAAATCGTATGAAAGAAAAAAATCCAGTGTGCCATCAAGCTCGAAGCTTATAACATAC
>NW_016159426.1:68555-82056 GCF_001687245.7 Rhagoletis zephyria | reverse complement strand
TTGGCTCATTGATTGGAGCACCTCAAGGTCGTGCAAATGTGCAATGCATGCAATAAATAAATAAATAAATAAACACTAACAATTGTAAATTGAAAACGCAAACATATCCATTGCTGTAGATAACAATAGCACACGCCATAAAAGATAGAAAACAGACAAAAGCACGGAAAGTGTTAAAAATATTTTACGAATGTTGTAGAGGCCAATAATGGACAAAAAAGACTAAAATGAGGCCTAAATAGAGCGATAATAATGATAAATATGGCTAGTGAAGAAATTGTTGCTACCGCATTTTAATTCCGCTTGAATGCTATTCGTTAGAGGTAAATAAGCAGTACATCTAAAAGCTTTAGGTACAATAGCCCCATACAGATACATATACATATATTTGTACGCGTGAAAGCGTATGAAGGGCATTGATTATACCCAACAAACACTGGAACAAAAATTTTCAAACGTTTGAAAATTGTAGACATGTTCTCAAATTTTTCTCAGACATTGTTTATCAATTTAAGAACGGTTTGCGAAACATGTGAGAAAAATTTTTTAGCATTCCGTTCCGTTCCAGTCCATCGGTAGTCTGCTACATCAGTCGCAAAATGGCTCTTCGTCCACGCGGTCGCTGTTATACGCAATTTGTCTAATTTCAAAACAAACTATGCAACTAATTTTTTACATCAACCGTATTTTTCTTTATTAAACTAACTAAATGAATAAGCTATTAAATAAATAATAAAAATTCCTTTCCTATAAAAACTGTGTTTCTTTTACATGTATTATTGGCAACACTATTAGCCTCAATGCGTAAGTCGTAAATTTGGTTAAACTGTACGACTCGCCAACAGTAGCATTGTCTATTGTTGTACTGA
The DNA here is from genome assembly GCF_001687245.7 of Rhagoletis zephyria. Lineage (NCBI taxonomy): Eukaryota > Metazoa > Arthropoda > Insecta > Diptera > Tephritidae > Rhagoletis > Rhagoletis zephyria. The sequence continues at coordinate 81,187 of NW_016159426.1, read as the reverse complement.
AATAAGTAAACGACCAAAATCGTCGAAAACCAAGTTTCTCCGTGTTAATACACAAGTCGAGTGGAAATTTCAGGCAATTACATGAAATTTTCGATACGATTCAACTCTCGAAAAACGACTTGCATTCGACACGACTCTCGCAATGCGGGTGTATACAAATATTTCAATGAGGCTAACTGGATTTCATTTCGTTCCGCTCCACTCACGTTTGACAAAAAGTTGAGAATTATTCAATAAGTGCCTTTTAGTTTGAGAACGCTATCAACGGTTATTTGAGATGCATTTGAGAATTAACGTTTGAGATTTTCAAATGCATCTCAAATTGAGATTTAACAAAAATGTTTATTGGGTATAGTCACATACACACATATGTACGTACAGTGACGAGCAAAACTGTAACATGNCAACAAAGGCAATAATGCAAGTAATTGATTAGAAATTCCCACAGAGGTGAAGTGAATAATCAAGATAAAAACAAAAAAATAAAACAAAAATTAATCTGCATGTTGCCTGTAGTGGAATTACTTAGAACCCTGACACTCTCTGGATTTCAACAAATTGTGGCAAGCATCTTTGCGCACTCAGCTATAGCCAGACATATCCATAAATGTGCTTCCAAATGTAGAATTTACATCAACACCACAGAACGCGATTTGTAGGGATGAACACGTATTATGTATATATGAGTGTGTAGTCACCGCCCACCAAAAAATTTGCGTTTTATATAAGCCCTATTTAACCCTTAATTAGGAGCTTGGGGTCAAGGCCATTTCCAGTTGGAAAAAAAAACAAATGTATTGGAGTGCTTGGAGCGCGCTCGCGCTCTTTCTAGCTTCCTAACTCCCCACGGGGTACGTAAATTAGTCACGGCCACAACATCGGCGTGTTTGGACAAACGCTTTGCTTGGGGTAAAGACATTAGGGGTATTCACGATCCGGTGCATACTGTCTAACATGGTGCATAGATAGCATGACTGGCTAATTTTGTTGTTGTTTGAACACATGAAACAACAACAATCATGCTATTTATGCTATCTAAGTACCGTGCTAGACCATATGCAATTTTATTCCAGTGTTTGTTGGGAAGGAATTCACATCAATAACACTGTGCTACACAAAAATATGCAACTATAATTACAGTTTTTCTCCATCACTATGTATGTCGTGACATATCCCTTGCACCCTCAGACTATTATTTGTTCCGATCTCTGCAGATTGCTGTTAAAGTTAACTGGAAAGTAGGTCGCAGACATTTGATTTAGTTTTTCGCCAAAGAAACAATGAATTTTGAACAGGTATTTGATTAATTTAGAAAATCAGTAAGAAATCCTTTAACTTTAAATTAAGTAACATAATTTAAAACGGCTTTTATTAAAATTAAGACGTTTCTGAATTAAGTACATTTATGGAAATAATCTGTAAGATTACTACATTAAACAATTACACTCCGGTTAATAAGAAATAAAAACAGTAGTGGAATTCGTTCTCCTGTGTATTCGTTGTTTCTAGTCTTGCCGCGACGTCATGTAAAACTGTATCGTAGAAAAACAAAAAATGTATCACTAATCTTTTATTGAAGTATCAAAGTATCAAATTAGAAGAAAGTAAAAAAAAATACTATTTAATTTCATACCTTTGCTTTTTATTATTGTCAACAACCGAAAAATGATGTAATTCACACTCAACCACATACATAACATGTAATTCACATTCATACCCATACATATGTATGTACATGAAGCAACATATTTTACATATTGTGGCAATCTATCAAAAAAGAGATTGTTGTTTTAATCTTATATAGAGACTAACAAAAATATTATGTATAGATTTTATAGAAATTTTTAATTCAAATTTTTGAAGCAAGTAAAGTAAATTAAAAAGGAATGAAGTCAGCTCTATTATTATTATTATTATAAATTAATTAATATATATAATTATTCTATTCTGTAATATATCACAAATACTTAAATATGTAAATGTTCTATCCTCATTTGTCTGTGAGAAAACATTTTTCTGTAGACCAAATAAATAAATAAATAAATAAATAATGATTTTTCTTAAACTTATTTGACCCCAAAACGTTTCAATATTTTCGATCAAATTTTTAAAGCTTCCACTGCATACATACATAAATATTTTCTCTTTGTAATACGTCATAGTTTATACTATTCGAAATAAAATAAAGTATCTGCCGAAATGAGAGAAAAAAATAAAGTATCTTTCGAAAATTTGCACAAACACGTATCAGTTTTGAAGTATATGGATCAAAACGGCAACACTGGTTGTATCTTGTGTAACTGTATCTGAATTAGCGTGTGATTTGTTGTTGCTAGCGGTACAATAAATACACATGCAACAGCAATCACACGCTCGTCCAGTTACGTTTACGCCAGATACAACGAATACACAGAAGCGCGAATTCCACTAGTGAAAATGCTTTACGTACATACATATTTATTTAAAAATTTCCTCTTTCTAGTTTTATATTTTTAAAACTATTTCATTTTTTATATTTGGCAATAATTTTGTTAATTTATTTATTTAATTTTAATTTGTTAAAATACCCAGTAATCACTTACATATACATACTTACATACATTTCGTAATAACATCAACCTACATACTAACATATGTCTCTCGTTCATTTCACATTTGACTTTTATTCACTTCGATAAATGTTGTCGTACTTTCGTGGCTTGCGTACTTGACTTTGGGAGGCCTTAAATTGATGAATCACTCGAAAGTTCGATGTGCTTGCATTAGTGACAAGGCACTATGGTATAAATGCCTGTTTTTCCGGCCAAAACTAATCTCGTCTAAATAGGTACATTATTAAAAACATTGATATACGATTTTTGTAAAAAAATTTAAATAGGTAACTTTTTTATTTATAGTTGTATTAAAAAAGTTTGAATGCAGATTTTTAAAAATCGTATGAAAGAAAAAAATCCAGTGTGCCATCAAGCTCGAAGCTTATAACATACTAGCAAACTGGTACAATATTCATTTCTTTACAAATGAGGCGCGGAAAGATTGAAATGAAAGAGTAGAACTTTGCTTTATTATTAGTTTTTAAACGACTTCCACAAAGGAGGAGGTTGTCAGTTCGTCGGAATATTTTTTTTTTATGTATGTTACCGCATAACTTTGGGCCACGTCAACCGATTTCGATAATTCTTTTTGCATCGGAAAGGTAGTGTCCCATACCAATGTGGTTTAGATCCGATCATTGGATCATGAAATATATATATATATATATATATATATTTTTATATGAGAATTGAGGTCGGTTTTTTTTGCTATATAAGATATACAAGATATAATACAATTTCAATTGTACAAAAATAAGTAGACTTTGACTGCTGAATGTTTACTAGATTATGGCTTTTACGAAAACAAAGTTACCTTTCCTATGTTTTACTATATTATATGTTGATGAGTGATGTTATCCCATTTAAAAAGTTAATTTTGGCCATAAAAACAGGCATTGAGACCATAGTGCAATGTGTGAGATACAGATAAGAAAGTTAGAGAAACGTCCATTTAACCATTTTACATACATATATACACATATATATATGTACATACATATGTATATTTAGGTGATAACTAACTGTACTTTTTATAGTCTTTGTTTTGTTGACTAAATCAAATTATAAAAAATAAATGCGTGCTTAAAAATTAAAAATTATTCCCTTATAACATCCCGCAGTTATGTAATACATATAGCGCTAATTTGGAGTGAAAATTTGCTCCATTTTTATTATAAAATTAAGAGAAGGGAAAACACCTATAGCCCTTCGCCTACATGAATCCTATTAATACCAAGTAATTTTTAGCAAGAAAAAACCGACTTCAATTCTCGTATAAAAAAGAAATATATATATATATATATATATATCTCATAATCCACTGATCGGATCTTAACCAGATTAGTATGGGATCACCTCACTACCTTTCCGATGCAAAAAGAATTATCGAAATCGGTTAAGGTGGTCGAAAGTTATGCGGTAACATACATAAAAAAATAAAATTAAAAATAAATATTCCGACGAACTGATAAACTCCTCCTTTTTTGGAAGTCGGTTAAAAAGTAACACTTCGTTACTGGAAAGACAAATGTGTTTGAGCCGTGAAAACTTTTCGACGACAATAAATTTTGTTTTGCATAAATCAATGGCGTTCAACAAAGAAAAAACAGAAAAAGACAGAAAAGCACGCGTGAACCATTCTTGTAGATATGAACGTGTAGATACTCGAATAAAGTGTTGTTGCATGTGATGCCAGCCAACAAGTCAATTGCAACGATGCAGAAAACAAACCATTAAAAAATTATGCGCGTGCGAGGGGGAGGCGGAGGTGAAAGCAATTGTACATGTAAGAATCGCAATGACGACTGTCGAGTCGAATGAGCAAGTGCAATTGAACTAATTAAATTCACCTTTGGTCGCATGAACGTTTAAAATAATAGCGAGAAGATAGATACAGCGACCATTGCCTCGTGTGCCTCGTTTAAATATTTTTGGAAGAATATTTTTTCAATCGTGATAAACTGAATATATGAAATAGCTTTATTGAGAAAAGGAAGTCAATTATGCACGATTTAACATCATAGAAATACATTACGGACCCTTTTCTCAAGTAGGATTTAAAATTTATCTGTTCTTTGAACACAAATTTTCTTCTGAAAAAGTGCAGATAAATTTTATTTTAGAAAACGGCTCTAAATCTCGAACAATAATTGTTTTAAATTTGATCGAACTAATAAGAGCACAAATATCACCCAAGTAACTATGTTAAAGGAATACAAAAACGCGTTTTTATAATGTTCCCTATAATCTTTTGCAACGAAACAACGATAAAATACCTATTTTAACCAAGGACCGAAAATAATCGTTATATTGAAGGAGTTTTATTTAAAAATCACGAAACGATCAAAAATAATCGTTATTCTTTGATTTTTATTTTTTCAATAATTTGTAATCATTATTTTATGATTTTTATTTTTTCGATCAAAAATAATCGTTATTCTTTGATTTTTATTTTTTCAATAATTTTTAATCATTATTTTATGATTTTTATTTTTTCGATCAAAAATAATCGTTATTCTTTAATTTTTATTTTTTCGATTATTTTTAATCGTTATTTTATAATTTTTATTTTTTTGATCATATTTTCAGGGTTAATCTTGTCTGATCCTAGAAGACCAAAAAACCTGTGTTGCAAATTAAAGCAACAAACTTAGACCTAAAATAAACTCAAGAACCACAAAAAAAAGTTCAGCAGGAAAATTAAAACAAAAATTCTTTGATGTGATCGGCAAAATTTTAATTACTAAAAATTAAATGGTATCAAAGTACTATTTACTTTAGTGTTTTGGATGTTACTAAATACCGAGTAGGCTAGTAAATATTTACTTATTTTCACGGCGCTAAATACTTAGTCTAAAAGTATTTAGTTAGTTTCACCTAACACCACGTACAAAAGTACGTTGAGACTTTGGCTTCACTAACTACCGCGTACAAAAATATTTCGGTATTCTCGGGGCTACTTTGGCATTTTTGAGACTATTTAAGGATATTCGATGTTTAGGGACTAATTCGAGACTACTTCGGGGTTTCTAGAGATTTTTACCATTCTTTCACCATTCACATTTTCACCAAAAATATTGATAAATGTGTATATCAATAACATCTATAACAATATTGACAAATATAACAATAAAAATATCGATTAGTATATCGATCAATTTTTTTTTTTTATAAAAATATCGGTTATTATATCGATCACAATATCGATTATTATGTCAATAAATATATCGATAACAATATCGATTATTATATCGATAACAGTATTGTTAATTATATCGATTATAACATCGATAACAATATCGATCAATATAACATCTGCAAAATCATTAAATTTATCGATAAATATATCGATATCAAGATCGAACAATGTAACGAAAATTTCGAGATAGCCCCGAAAAACATCGAAATAGTCCCGATTAAATTTTTCCTAAAACATAAAGTATTTAGTATGTAAGTATTTAGCCATCTATATAATAAATACCTTAGTACTTTAGTGAAAGTATTTTGCATCTACAAACAACCCGAGTACTTTGGACAAGAGTACTTAGCGCCTTTAGTTTAGCATCTACCAGCTCTTAAATGGCAAAGTATTTTTTACTATAGTATTTACCAACTCCTAAATTCCTATTTTTTTACTTGAGTACATATTTAGCAACGCCTAAATACCTAAGTTCTGTTTACTTGCATATTAGACATGTCCAAATATTAAGTATTTGAGTATTTAATACCCAAACTGATATATTAAATACAAAAGTATGTACTCCAGTAGGCCCATCATTGGATACCATGTATGTGTGTACATTAGGGTGGTCCTAAAATTCACGTGAAAAAGTAAAGTCACCTCCGAGGATTGTTCTATACCGAAAAAATATACCCCTATTTTTTATTTTAAAATCAAAATAGTATTTAATGGAAAAGAAAAACTAACTGTAAGACCAGTAGAAAAAAATAAATAAAAAGAAATAATAAAATTAATATAACTTAACGAAACAATTTATAAAATTATATCCCTAGAATAAAATCCAACTAAAAGCGCCCAAAGTTTTCCATGTATGTATATTGTATAGGGGAAAAACAACTTTTCGTAGAAACGGTATAGAATTCTTCAAAAAACAATATTTTTCTATCAGAGATCTCTGTAGTAGATTCCCAATATTAATACTCAATTGTTTATTTAACCATTTTTTCATCAAAAACCTGCAAAAACCCTGAAAAATTCAATGAGGGGATTAATAAAAAATCGTTAGTATTAAAAAATGGTTAAATAAACAATTGGGTATTGTTACTGAAAGTCTCCTGATGATAACCAGAGTTTTCCGATCGAAAAATATTGATTTTCAAGAATTCCATACCATTTACACGAAAAGTTGTTTTCCCCCATATAAAAATTCATAGAAAACTTTGAGCGCTTTGAGCGACCTCTAAATATTTTTTAATTTCAAAATAAAATAGGGGTACTCTTTTTCGTTATAGAACAATCCTAGGGGTGAGAGCATTACAATTCCGACTTTACTATTTTTGGACCCCCCTAGTGTACATACACACATATTAGGGTGGCCATCGAATAAGTTTTTTTTTTTAATTTCAAGACCCTACCTATTCGTTTTTATGAGAAATATTATTGCCTATTTTTATAGATTTTTTGAAGGTCATTTAGAGTTCGCGACCGATTTAGGTGAGAAAATACGATTTTGTAGATTTGTGAGTTTTTGAATGACTATTTTTGATTCGATTTCAAAGATCGAATATGATCTGAGAAGAGGATATATACATAGGCCTTTAAAATGGTATATAATAATCTATTGTCGGACCTGGCTCGTTGGGTTTTTTTATCGGGTCACCCCCCGGTAGCGGTCGCCCCTCGGCAGGCAATGGCAAACCACCGAGTATATTTCTGCAATGAAAAACCGCTTCTGATTAAAACACAATCGCCGTTCGGAGTCAGCATAAAACTGTAGGGCCCTCCGCTTTGTGTGACAACAGCAAGGCGCACGCCACACATCGGAGGAGAAGCTCGGCCAAACACTAACATATATGTAAGCGCCAATCTATTATTATCATTATTATTATTATTAAAATAAATAAAAAACATGTTTCTCTTAATTTTTTTTTTTAATTTTGACTATCGATAATTTCCACAATTTAAAAAGATATGTAGTACTATCTAAAATTAAATCTATTTCTTACTAAACTGATATCTCATGTATTGCAATCACATAAAAATTGTCGAAGTTAGGCGACTTTTCTTAAATACGGCCTTGAATTTATATTGTATATGTACCGTACTTTCAGATTTTTTTAGTAGAGTGGGTAAGGAATTTATCAATACTTATTCAAACTTGATATATAAAACCGATCTTCAACAAAGAAGTGATTTTTCAAGAAATTTCAAGAAAATGGGGGTGGCACCGCCCACTTATATCATCTACGTGTATCTCAAAAACTACTTGACCGAACTAGGCTTCTTAAGCGCCAAATAGAACCACGGGCTCCACGAACGTAACGGAAATTTCAAACGCCGAAACCGGTTTGTCTCCAAACCAAATTTGACAAGGGATGACGGAAAATCGTTCCACAATGCAGAAATATGCCCTTTTAAAGTGTTGAGTGTAACATCAAACACATTTTGCACCGAGGAAGAGCAACATTTTTGTAAGAAACGAAATCACCATAAGTAATTTTTAAAAAGTGCATACACTCATGAACAATTTATTCATTGGAAAGCGAATATTCAAAAAAACAAGTAATTTTTAAACAAAAAACAAAACCGATTTCAATTCTCATATAAAAATTTCAAGATTATCGTTAATTTCTTCACGATCCAATTATCAGATCTAAACAAAATTAATATGGGACCACCCTTGAAGTACGTACAACCTTTCCAATGAAGAAAGAATTATCAAAATCGGTTAACGTGGTCCAAAGTTAAGCGGTAACGTACATCAAAATAAAATATTTCGACGAACTGATAACCTCCTCCTTTTTTGAAGTCGGTTAAAAATGAGCAAATGTTATCCTAGGCAGCTACTAGAAAACACTGCAACCACAAACTAAAAAAATCTAGCTTTGAACTCTACCAAATTTTACTTTGCGCTATAAATATTGCGATCGTATGCCACCGCATACTTTTTAATTGAATAATGCATATCCCTAATGTACAATATACACGTAGACAGATTATGTATGCACAGTTTGTAGATAAAACCACTTGTTTATTTACAAGAGAATAAAAAATGGGAGCAGGAAAACATGAAAAAAACAACAACATATACGGAACGAAAAACACTATTTAAATAACCTTTACTTTACTTTTATATTGGTGCTAATTTTAGGTGGTACTTTTGTTTATTTCTTTTACTATTGTACACTTTTCTTTCTTTAATTGACAATGTTTTCTCTTACTCTTGATGCTTTAAAGCTAATATAAATTAAAAATGTGTATTGCGTTCAGTATTGCCAACTTACAACAAAATTGTGAACCCAAGAGAAAAAGAGAATTAGTTAAATATACGTAACTTCGTAAATATACACATATGTATGAACTAGTGTCTGACCGAAGGTTCGGCCTGGCTTTGGTATTCGGTTTATTCAGCTGATTTTTTATCTTCCGAAAATGCTGAACAATTAAGCAATTCACAAGGTGTTGTATTTGTCGTGAAGTTACATTAACTCTAGAATTGTTACATAAATGTAAAATAGTGGGCCATTTTCATAGAAGTCAATCAGCCAGCAGATACAGCGTGGGCCAAATAAGACCTACCAATTCCACGCAGCAGGTCCATAGTTTACCTAGCAGTGTACTCCCATACATCTTGTTGGAACCACAAATTAGGATGCTGCTTTGCCGTTAGCCGCAAAAAGTTGTCAATCATTGTTCTATAAGAATCCCCAGAATCGTTTCATTATCGAAGAAATATGGGCCGATAACTTGTTTGGCCATAACACCGCACCAAACACTCTTGGATCTTCAGAGCCCCACAATCTACAGTACAAAAAATCAATTTCGGTGGCTAATTGTGTAAAACGAATAGCGTATTATATTCGTTTGTGGTGGTCTTGCTGTAAGTATCCATTATGATTTTCCAAGAGATTAACTATAACACGCAGAAAGAAAATAACGATAATATTAAAAAATAAAGAAGTAATACGTGCTTAACAGTGGCAGGTCTTATTTGGCCCACCATGTATTTGAAATTCTATCAGGAATTATTACATTTAATAATAATAATAGATAGGCGCTTGCACATATGTTAGTGCTTGGCTTCTCCTCCGATTGTGGCGTGCGCCTTGATGTTGTCACACAAAGGGTAGGGACCTACAATTTTACGCCGACTCCGAACGGCGCACAGCGCACTGTAAGATTTGACCCATCTAGCTGCTTTTAATTCTGTAATTCGAAAACTATTAAACATAGATTAATGAAATTTTGCACAAGGTACGTTATACGATAGGCGAAGGTTTTTACAAAAAAATTGGTCATTTACAGTTACTGTCACGCCACCCTATTATATAACTGCAATTTACAAAAAGGCAAAAACTTAAATATTTAACTAACTATAAAGACTAAAATGTCCAAAATTGATATTTAGAGTTTCCCTATAACAAGGAATTATAAACTGACAGAAATGGACTTAAAAATAAATATTTTTATACCCGAGCGCACTTTTGCACAAGAAAAAATTTATAGTTTTCGTTGTTTAAGAAAAAATGGTATGTAGTGCTAACTTGACCACATACACCTAGTCGATAGAATTGAGATATTGCAAATGTTATAACGGCAATAATTGTAGTTTTTTTGTTGTAAATTTGTTGTGTAAAGAAAAAATTTGTAGCTCTCGTTTTTTAAGAAAAAATGGTATGTAGTGCTAACTTGACCACACACACACCTAGTCGATAGAATGGATATATCCAATATGTTACTATGTCATTAATTGTAGCTTTTAACTTTAAAATTTGTTGTGGAAAGAAAAAATTTGTAGCTCTCGTTTTTTAAGAAAAAATGGTATGTAGTGCTAACTTGACCACACACACACCTAGTCGATAGAATGGATATATCCAATATGTTACTATGTCATTAATTGTAGCTTTTAACTTTAAAATTTGTTGTGAAAAGAAAAACTGTGTAGCTTTCGTTTTTCTGGAAAAAATTTAGTTGACCCTTTTTCGAACAAAATTTGGTATGAAGTGCTACTTGGCAACATACACCTAGTCAATAGAATTGAGAATTTGCAAATGTTATAACGGCATTAATTGTAGCTTTTTTGTTGTGTAAAGAAAAAATTTGTAGCTTTCGTTTTTCTGGAAAAAATTTAGTTGACCCTTTTTCGAACAAAATTTGGTATGAAGTGCTACTTGGCAACATACACCTAGTCAATAGAATTGAGAATTTGCAAATGTTATAACGGCATTAATTGTAGCTTTTTTGTTGTGTAAAGAAAAAATTTGTAGCTCTCGTTTTTTAAGAAAAAATGGTATGTATGTAGTGCTAACTTGACACAAAACAACATACGAACAAAATTTAGTATGTAGGTGTATGGTGTCAATTTAGCACTACATACCATTTTTTTTTTTAATGAGAGCTACAAATTTTTTCTCTCCACAACAAATTTACAACAAAAACACTAAAATTAATGCCGCAAACTTTTCCAATTTCGAAGTGTAGTGCTAACTTGACACACGTCCATATTCCGCGTTTCCTGGTCATGTTGTTGTTGGTGTAGCGGCTACAACAACCTGGTCATCACCGCCGTCGGCAACTCAGCAGAGCCAATCCGACCGATAGGTTCCTACAACGTCTTCAAAATCGAGAAAGGAATTAACGCCATATCACGAGATTACACAGATGTTACCCCGCTAAGATCCGGCGATCACCTCCTCAAAACCAATAATCTTAAAACTGCACAGATTTTCCTTAAAGTCACGCATGTAGACTACATCCCAGTAAAAATTACAAATCACGTCGCTCTTAACTCTACTCAAGGCAGAAATTACCCGAGAAATATCATTGATATTTCTGAAGAAGAGTTAACAAAATAATTGGCTTCCGAAAAGGTTATCACCATAAGAAAAATTATGAAAAAAATCGATGATAAACACATCATCCGATCCTGCATGCCATAGCTTTCTCAAGCACAAAGCAGTTAAGAAAGCCAAAGCCGAAAATCGATGCACAATAAGACAGACATGGAAACTTTATAGCTCCAACCCAATAGCATACAAAATTCAACCCTATAATAAAAACCCAATGCTATCTTTAGCACCACTAAGGTCGGTGTTATGCAGACAAATGGCGGCTGCTTAGTTTACTCGGAGGTGGTTATGTCGAGTTTGGTACAGGATTGCACGTTCATTATGGTTTTCATGGCTATTGCCAACACGAAATGAGAATTTCAGATGTACATAACGTGTACAATTAATATATTTTTTATGCTATCGTATAGGCAATTAACTGTGGCCTTATCCTTGAAGCTCCTACAGCATAAATTCAGTTCTCTGGCTTTCGGTATCACGGCAACTTTTGTGTATAGCCTCAATTGTCTAAAATTTTTTTATATATATGACAACACCGAATTTGCTGCAGTTTCACCAAATAAAATTAGTTTGCTGTGAGAGTCGCCAAACTCGCTCTGTTGTTGTTGTTGTTGTAGCGGCTACAACAACCCCGCCCAGGATGGTTGTCGTCAAGTTCCACTAACGGCAACCCTAGGAAGCGTGCAGCTTCTGTGGGGTTTGTCCACAGGGACAAGGCTGTTAGGGTTGTCGGGTTTTCCGGGCATGCGAAGAGATGTTTCGAGTCATGTGGGGTCTCTCGGCATGCCGGACACTCATTCGGCACATCCTCATTCAACCTACTCAAGTAGGAGTTCAACCTGCTGCAGTAGCCGGAGCGAAGTTGTGCGAATGTTGTGCGTGTCTCCCGAGGCAGATGAAGCTCCGTCTCGTCTATGTCCGGGAGTGGTATGCCTAGAACGGCATTCACAGGTCTAGAGTCTACATAACTCGAGACTGAGTCCCTGTGAATGCCGTTCAGGGCCTGTC
>NW_016159426.1:66495-67849 GCF_001687245.7 Rhagoletis zephyria | reverse complement strand
AAAAAAAAAAAAAAAGAAAACAATAACATCAAGTATAAAAGAAACCACAAAAAATAGTCAAACAGGACACAAAAATAATTACAAATCTGCAACTTCCTCCCCGAAATCGCTAAGAAAAATCAATTCGCCACAAGCATTGACCAGCATCAACTCATCACCAGAAAGAGACTTTCGCACTCCACCTAGCGCGTCTCCAGCAGTTAGACATCGAAATGACTGCATGTAGACAAATATTCTCCAAATATCCCGACCTCAATGTCCTACTTACACCCAAGACTTACAATCACTCTGCCGAGCCAAAAACAAAATCAATAACCCAACAACCAGCTCCAAAACCTACCATTAAAGTTTATATTTTAATATCATGCTCTCAATATTACAGTGGAATNTTACACCCAAGACTTACAATCACTCTGCCGAGCCAAAAACAAAATCAATAACCCAACAACCAGCTCCAAAACCTACCATTAAAGTTTATATTTTAATATCATGCTCTCAATATTACAGTGGAATATGAATGGGTACACAAACAACTACCACCAACTCGAACGTTTCCTTAACCGATATTCCCCCTCGTTCCTACTCCTAAATGAAACCCATGTCCCTCACAATCACCCCTACACTTCTAAAAACTACGCTGGATATTTCAACAACCTTCCCCATAACACCACTAAGAAAAAGACAACGCTATCCTAGTGAGAAGAAATATTCCCCACACAAATGGAAGGACTTCAAATAACAGAATAAGGGCATGAGACATATTTTGAAATGTAGTAGATACACATCAATTAATTCAATGTTAATGGCAGTCTACAAAATTAAAAATTAAAATGCCCCATTATATTTAACGGATAGGATTGAGTACGTAGGAGAAGTACAAAAATATGAATTAAGAAACAATTGTTATTTTAGAATTAGGTATACGAGGCGATATATATAGCATTTAAGCAAAAATGTGTAGAATTTAATAGCAATAAGAGAAACAATATAATGTAATGTAAAGTACTATTAATACTAATAATAAATAATATTAATATAAATAATAATGCGCAGCACGATCGCAAACCTCAACCGCGACGCCACCCACCACCATCACAGGACGGCAACCACCTCAGCAGCGCACATAACCAAAGGCGACACGACCACATACATCTCTTACACCCCGCATTATCACACGTCTCCCGAACCACGTCCATAAACCTAGCTGACCCAAGTCGCCAAAAATCAATAAAAATTAGCTAGGAATTAGGTGTCTTTTAGGTGTTAATTAGGGCCTCCAAAATTAATTTAGGTGTTCCTTTGGTTTCCGAGAAATTCGCAAAAATGTGTGGGTCAGCTAGGTTTACGTAAACCT
>NW_016159426.1:0-65259 GCF_001687245.7 Rhagoletis zephyria | reverse complement strand
ACAGAGCCGCAACAAGGTCCTCAAGTCGCTAGCCGGCAGTACTTGGGGCAAAGACAAAGAAACGTTGCTGGCAACATACAAGGCAATAGGCCGGCCGGTTTTGAACTACGCAGCGCCAGTGTGGTCGCCAGGGACTAGTAGGACGCAGTGGACGAAGCTACAGACTGTACAGAACACCGCACTAAGGACAGCGACAGGATGCCTCTTGATGACGCCTGACCACCACCTGCACGGCGAGGCGCAAATGCTCCCTGTAAAGTAGCACAATATAATGCTCTGCAAGCAGTTCCTGATCGGGAGCCACAGAAGTGGCCACCCAAGCAGACAGCTGCTTGCAGAGGAATCCTCGCCAAGGCACGTCAGGAGACATCTACCCAGCAGACATTGAGGTTAGTTATCGATTATATAATGATTGGAGAACTAGCCACATTCTCCAATCTCTAACGTTTGAGATCGACTCGAAAAACTATCGAGAATCATAGCGATCTCAACAAAAATGGGACATAGTTCTTGACTCGAGAAAATATTAATTATCTAATCGAATTCTAATGTTGATCTCTAATGGGATTCGAATTTGAATTTCAAACTGCTATTTTGCTTTACTAAATAAAACGCTTTGTAAAATANAATTTTGCTTTATTAAATAAAACGCTGTGTTTGTAAAATTTTTATTAAATGTATTTGCAATAAAATAATAATGAATTTGAACTTAAAAAAAAAATTATCATTCATTTAGAATATTGCTTATTTACATTTATTTTAATTTTCGTTTTTTCTCTAATCGTTCTCGAATCGAATTCTAATATAGTTCTCTAACTTCCGTCATCGAATGTAGAAATCCAAATTTCTCTAACGTTAGAGACCGTGTTTGCTGGGTATATGAACTGACGGACGAAGTCCAGAGGTTCATTAAGCAGCCTCTGGACCCGTCAGCTTACAGACAGGCCCTGAACGGCATTCACAGGGACGCAGTCTCGAGTTATGTAGACTCTAGACCTGTGAATGCCGTTCTAGGGACACAAACACCGGACATTGACGCGAAGGAGCTCCATCTGCCTCGGGAGACCAGAACAACAATAGCCCAACTTCGCTCTGGCTATTGCAGCAGGCTAAACTCCTACCTGAGTAGGCTAAATGCGGATGTGCCGAATGAATGTCCGGCATGCGGAAAGACCCCTCACGACTCGAAACATCTCTTCGCATACCCGGAAATCCCTAAAACCCTAACGGCGTCGTCCCTGTGGACCTACCCCATAGAGGCTGAACGCTTCTTGGGGCTGCCGTTAGTGGAACTCGACGACAACGACTGAGATAACAACCGATCTAGGCGGGGTTGGGGGGGGTAAACTACCTGTCAGTCAGAGGCTGACCCACGGGGGTGTTTTAATACAGACGCCATATTATAAATACATATGCGCCATATTAAAACACCCCCGAGGATCCGCCGCTGACTGGCACTCAGTTTAACCCCGAACGCTGCAGCCAAAAACGTCGCACTCCTGCCATCATTTATGTACCACACTGTGTCAAAGCAAGACATCTGTGCCGAAATAACGAGACAACACCTAACATCGTGTAGTAACGCCTGGAGAATGTACTCCCATCACTATACAACAATCAAACGACCCAAACATACCCCTGCGCGTATTGAGACCCTATACACGCCTCATGCTCCTCTATTACAACAAGCTTCACTCAACACCTGTCCATTCTGTGAGTTGTTGTTGTTGTTGTAGCGGCACTACTAAGCCCCGCCTTTTTCGGATCTACGTTCAGTCATTGTCGTCAAGCTCAACTAACGGGAGGACCAGGAAACGAGCTGTTTCGATGGGTTCGGACCAGATGGAGAGGGGTGTTAGTTGAGTCGGATTAAGCTGGCATGTAACTCCATTCTGTGAGTAACTCGTATCGCTTAACCACATTTTACTCTGCCAAACAGCAGCCACTCGCCGACAAGAAATATTAGAATCCGCCAACCCTATCGAGTTGCAAAAAAAATCCATTTTCAACAATGTTCAAGCAATGTATAACTTCCTTAAATACGTAGATTTAGTTAGACGAATTCTATAATAATAATTTTATAGTAACATAAAAGCAAACGCCCACTCACAGGATAATAAGGACAGCTGAAGGCCACCGATGCCAGTGCTGCGAATTGCAATATATTTGTAGAATATTCATTATTGTGCAAATAAGTTTATAACATAAAATAAAATAAATAAAATATTTAATATTAACTAACAGAAAGGAGAATTCCTTTTAGTAAGGGATATAATTCCTGAAGGCCGGCAACGTATAAATGTGTTCTGTGCAAAAGGTGTTGCGCCCAATTTCCTCAGCAACACAGAAAGGAGAATTCTACATAGTAAGGGTTACAATCCCTAAGTGCGGCCGAAGGCCGCCTAAGCAGAATTAACTTTTTCAATAGAAGCCTCTGGATCCTGGGGTCTTCGCCTTTTTGCACAAGAAATGTTATATACCCTTGGAGGTCCCGTCTTGTCAGGCAACACGGAAAGGCCCAAATCAACAACTCTAAACATGCAAAAACGCAAGTAAATATTGTGTTTTTTGACAATTTTTGTAAAGGCTCCCTAGAGACCTATAAGGGGCGTAATCATTTGGGAGTTACATTTTTTAAAACGGCAGCTCATGCCCTCCCTAAAATGGGGTGTGGGAGGAGCCACGACCCTACCGCTCCGCCCACCAGGCACAAAACGATCGGCCGTTAAGGAAGTTTTGATATATTTAATATACAGATTTTACATACCTAATAAATTTCCTGTCAATGGTGATGTATTCGCCCCGCTGGTAGTACTTAAAAACTCCTTCAAAATAGACAAAACTCGCCGCCCGCGCGTATTTCGCTTACAACGAGTGCTAAGCCGTTTAACCCTATTTAGTTGACTGGTTTGGAAGACAGACTCGACTAAGTTCACGATTAAACCGATTCTTTACCCGAACGCCTTAACGCTGAAAAACTTGAGAGCAACTGCAGCCGATATTGCTCCAGGACAGAGGCAAAAAAATCGACGGTAATTGATGAAACACTGGCGCAGGTACTTTGCACTTAACTATTGACACTTTTTTTAATATAGATATATAGGTATACAACTCTTTTACACTTTTTTGGAATTGCTCATCGAATCCAGCGCTAACGTTTGCACTGCGCAAAAACTTAAATACTCATAACTGAATTTCCAACAAACAATAGAAAAAGTTTAGCCCTTTTAACGATACTCGTATTTGGCCAGCATAAAAAACAAAGACCAAAGCAACTTCGACTCGCATTTAGTATATTTATACGCGTTTATATTTTAACTAATGACAAGCTGCTTTGTAGTCCGAATGTAATTTATTAATTTTTTATTTGTTAGGTTGATAAATGTTTTTGATCACTCTTGTCAAGCCTTTTTACACTTCCCTACGCCAGCACTTTCGTCTATGTACGTTCGAAAATTGCATTTTTTTTTAAAATTTCGCCAACTTCTCTCTTTTGGCAAGGCTTGTGGTGGGTGCAAGCATAGCGGATATACTGCCTAGTGGGAAATAAATAATGCGAAAAAAAGAGAGCGCTATATATTTGTGTTGCGCTTTGTGCAGAATGACAGTTAAAAACACAGTACGAATGAAAATTAATTATGAGTCATCTGTTAGAGCTACCAAGTACCTGAATTATGGAAGCAACCATTCTGTCCGGAATTTGATATAAGCATCCCATGAACCAAAAATACAAGATCACGTAAGAACGCGACGTTGTATTTGTAACTGGTTTTGAGAAGTTTGCGAATGCGGGTTCGTCAGCTGAGCGTTTGTTTACATCACGTAAAGAAGAGTTAATTCAACATGACAACACATTTTAAAGCATTTTGTTGCATCATTTTACCTAAATTGTGCGTTTAAAGTGGCTGACAATAATTTTGGCTAATTTTGGTTTTCGTTGTTTTCTTTGCTTTGTTTACTTTTCGCTCGTTTTCCAGTGAAACAAGATGGCGTAGAACCCGCTAAAAAATCGACTTTTTCACTTTCTTGTTCTTACGTGATCTTGTGTCTTTCGTTCATGTAAGCATCCCTATTCTACATTTCGATTACGTTTCCGCATTCCGCTCCGCAACAATCCGGGCTCGAATCGTTACTGGCCGTCTCCATGAACCAAAAAGACAAGATCACGCGGGCAGGAGAGTAGCCCGTTAGATTCGCATTTAGGAAAAAAGTTTAACGATTTTGACATTAGCCGTTTGTTTACATTTCTTCGTTGTTTACAATTTGGTGGTGGCTTTTTACTGCAATTTTCTTAATTTTCGCTTGTGACAACGTGTGTACACATAAGATAAAGAATAATTTAACACAACGGCATGATTTATAGAAGAATTTGCATAATAAAAATGATTTTTCATGCGTTCAACAATTTCGCGGTTTTCTCCGTTCTCTTCGTTGTTTACTTCTTACAACAAAGATGGCGTCGAGATTTCGGCAGCTAGAAAATAACTTTTTTCGTTCTTTCCTTCCCGCGTGATCTTGTGTCTTTCGTTCATGGGCCGTCTCCACGTGATTAAATTTATTGCTGCCCAGCTGTCATTTTGGTGGCTAGATATAAGTTATATCTGTAGCAATATTTGTGTGGGCTCTTTATATCTTGATATAAGCATTTGTAAGATAGCTTTGAAAATGTATTTTTGCCATATTTAATGGCTTAAAAAATTTAGAAAATAGGCTATTTTACATTCAAGTACATATTTACAAGTATTTTAACAGGAAACAGCTCAATTTTTGCTTTTATGTTATGTTTTTTATTCAGAAAACCTCAAATGTATTTCAGAAAAGGAAATGTATTTCTGAAAAAGCCAAATGAAATTCAAAAAAACACAATTGTTTTTCGGAAAAGTTCAAATTATTTTCAGAAAAACGCAAATGTATATCAGAAAAGGGCAAATGTATTTCATAAAAGCACAAATGTATTTCAGAAAAATAATTTTAGAATACAGTTATGCTTTTCTGAAATACATTTGTGCTTTTCTGAAATACATTTGTGTTTTTCTTAAATACTGTTGGAAACGGTGTAGTAAAACTGTCAAAAAATAAAAATTCGCTCAGAGCGAGAGAGTAACATTGAAAAGACGGGATCGCTTTCTAGTAAAAAATGGTAACTTCTGTCAACTTCAACATAACCTCCAAATTTTGGTTGTAAATTTTTGCTTATTTTGTATGTAAACACACTCAGCTCACACATTTAAATAACCAAAAATACTTTCAAATTCATTAGAATCCAATTAGCCAAGTAATTAAATAGAATACGAGTTGAGTTGTCTCAGACACAACTCAACTAAGTTGAGTTGTGAACCATAATAGGGGCCTAAGTCACCCCATCACCATTCCCTAAAAACCCTGTATTCGGAATTTGTATGCTGATACAACAACAACAACAAAGCTCGAAGAGTCTAGGGTTATTATACTTTATTATTTTTTTACATTAGTAACAATTAATTGTGCCAATATTTTATTTTTATTGTTACCAAAAAGAAATTAAATATGCTTAAATGTTTACATAAACCCTTCGAAAATATATTGTGCCTGCGAACCGCCTGCCGGTTAGCCGGAGCGTGTGAAACTGCGCTAAATGTTTGAAATTTCGCATAATCCTGACGGGAAGTGAGGTAACTTTTTCTCAACCAACGAATGTATACATCGAAGTATTTCTAAAGGGTTCACATTTACTAATCCAATGCTAAAATTGTATGTAAGAGAATTATAGCTAAGTATTGCAATTGAAACAAAAGCTTTATTATTGTTTTTGTTTTATTTATGTCCTTCTTAGATTCATTATAATGCTTATTTATGTATTTCTATGCTTAACTTCAACTTCCTTTGTAACTAAAATCAAATTACTCCCGAATAGCTTTTTTATAATGGCTGACTGGTTTACATCCGTAACACATTTTTACAAAAGACTAATTACTTAAATAAAAAATAATCCAGCGAAAACAGCATATCAAAACAATGATAAGTTAAATTTTTATCCACAGTAGAATTAATGGAAACCAGCTCACAGTTGAAAAGAAAAACAACAAAAAGTTGTAAATATTCTTTAAAATCAAATCAAAGTGAATTATTTCGCCCAACCTTTGCTTAAATAAAAAAAAATTATAGTCTAAAAAACTAAAACCTCCCTATTATAATTGCCATTCGTACTGTCATCAGGTATGTAACTTGAGAATAGAAATCGTTACATCCCGCGCTAATAAAAGGAAGGTAAAAATTATAGTTTTTCAGGAATAATTTGAATTTTTAAATTGTGATATTCTAGGAAGGTACGCTAAATGTTCATTAAACGAAACTTATCAATGCGCTTGCTGACACATTCAGCCTTATCCTGAGTTTCGCTAAAAACGAATTCGCCCCAAATTGTTTCATTCACTCGTAGTGAATACACATGAGCGAAAAGAGAAAAGTTAATAGTTGCGTTCCAGCAGCAGTACGAATAGCAGGAATTTACAGGATTTTACAGGAAGCTGTTCCCGCATGACACCTTACATAAGGTTTATTAATGGCGAAAACAGCTGCTCCTGTAAATCCTGCAAAACCTGCTATTCGTACTACTGCTGGAACGCAACTAATGATTTGCGGCGAAAATGAAACTCATGATAAGGCTGATTAATTTGAAAACTACTTTCTGGGGATATAAGAAAAATTCGCACAAACACTTTCACCTATGCATTCATTTAATTCACACATACACATCCAAGCGAACATTACCACGACCACGCCTACAAAACACTGCACCAGCTGTTTCATGCATCGTTTGTTCCATAATTCGTACGGATAAAACAGCTGCGATATCTCTAGGTTTAGATGTGCAACAGTTGTTGGCGTTTCATTGTGTGTTGATGCTTCAATTGGTAAAAACCGTTTTTGTTGTTGTGGATGTGGCCGGTAGCTTACGTCTACATTGGATTCTCACGAGATAATACAATTACTCTTCTCCTGTGGATTGCCATTCTCGTTCTCAATTGATACTAATAACCGATGAAAGATGTCTGCAACAGACTGGAATTGGAAAGATATTAATGATTTCAGTTAAACTAACGGTTCATTATTTTACCTCATTCTGCTTAGCTGACGTTTCCAAAAATATTGCCCGCCAAGATTCAGCCAGTTTTCGTCCCTCTTCCGTTGTCACTGTGCGCTCCTGGTGTAAATCGGTTTTGTTTCCAACTAATACAACAGGTACACTATGCAAAAATGTGTTTAGTAAAAATATTTTAAGTACTTATTTAATATACTATCTAATAAGTTGATTTTTGTATTGCTTTGCTTACTATTTTTTCCCCATTACATCCAATAACTTTTCGTAGATGATTTTAATGACTTCAAACGACTTTTGGCTAGTTATGGAATAGACAAGCACATAGCCGTGAAAGTCCATGCTATATTGCACAGGAAATATACTGTACTCATCCTGACCAGCTGTGTCGACCACTTTTACGTCGTAGTCCTGCGAATTGACGCGCGCAACTTTTGTAAATGCTGAAAATTAAAACCAAATTTTAAATACACCGGAACACTCTAATACTTATCCATAGATTCTTAAATATGGGTTGAAATCATTCTAATTACTAATTTTTATTTGTCAATGTTATTGTGGCTTGTTAACATTTTATTTTTTTAATATTTTTATTGAGCTTTGTACCACGATTGTTTATTAGGAAAAATTGAAAAAGCAACAAAGTCTAAGCGGTAGAAGTTATAGCACTATTTCGGAGATCACCACATCTCCTCATCAGACTTCTTTTTCTAGACTTCAGCAGGGATCGAACCTGCGAATTCGATGTTCAAAGTCAGAAGCGTTAACCACTGAGCTATGTACATCCCGTAAACTCTTGTTGCTAATTCATTTTCCCTAATTTTTATTTTTATTTGACTTGCTCTGTATGTATGTTTGTTTGTTTGTTTGGATGACCTAGAGACTTCACAGTTGGCTAAGAACCCGATGACAATGCAATACGAAAGATGACTAAATCCGATAGTTGGCGCAGGAGTCGAGATAGTTGAAAACTCCGTATTTGTAATCCGATTTAGAGCGTTTATTAATTAGAAGAAAAGCAATAACTCCATAAAAAAATTTTGCCCATACATGGTGCAACATCGAGATATTCGGTAAACCAGTATTTATGGTCCAATTTCGTTCATATTTAGGAAGCTTTTATTCAAAAATATTTTTTTTACTATTAACTTATTTGCGACTACTTTAAGAAGCCTTGCAGAATATAATAATAACATCTCAAAGACTTAGTTACCGATTTTTCGCTTCCTAGAAGTTTTATTAAGTCATCCCTCGGAACTTATTTTTCATAATTGTATCCACTCTACATTTTATTAATTTTGTGATACTACTTAGCCTAATTTCTAGTCTATAATACTGTATACGGCCGCTGTGGTGTAGTGGTAAGCAGTGCGCACTTTCACACATCAGCACCTGGGTTCAAGCCCTGGTCAAAGCAACATCCCAAAAAATATAGAAAAAGGTTTTTTCTTAACAGCGGTTGTCCCTCGGCAGACAATGGCAAACCTCCGAGTGTATTTCTGCCATGAAAAACAGCTTCTCATAAAAATACAATCGCCGTTCGGAGTCGGCGTAAAACTGTAGGTCCCTCCGCTTTGTGTGACAACATCAAGGCGCACGCCACAAATCGGAGGAGAAGCTCGGCCAAACACTAACATATGTGTAAGCGCCAATCTATTATTATTATTANATTTAAGCGAGTGTTTTTTTTTGTAGCTCGGTTGCAAAAGAATGCACCTAAAGAAGAATTTTGCATGTGAAAGCAACAACAAAGTTAGCTCTCACAGACAGGCCCTGAACGGCATTCACAGGGACGCAGTCTCGAGTTATGTAGACTCTAGACCTGTGAATGCCGTTCTAGGCACACAAACACCGGTCATTGACGCGACGGAGCTCCATCTGCCTCGGGAGACCAGAACAACAATAGCCCAACTTCGCTCTGGCTATTGCAGCAGGCTAAACTCCTACCTGAGTAGGCTAAATGCGGATGTGCCGAATGAATGTCCGGCATGCGGAAAGACCCCTCACGACTCGAAACATCTCTTCGCAGTTTGGAACCTGGAGTTTTATGTTTTTTGTTATAGAATGAACTATATTTTTATAAAAATAAAAGAAAAAGTTAAATATTAAAAGATTAATAGACAAAACATCTGCAAAATCAAGTTTTTGGGTTGCGATAGTTTTTTTTTAGTAAATTTGCCATATGTTCTTAAGTATGTACATTAAGGATGTTTCGAATGTCATATTTTTCACATTCGCGAATGCGAACTTTCGGAATGCGATTGTGCGAATGCGAATGTTAGGAATAATATTAAAAAAGCTATAATCAACTTAAGTCATCGTTTTTATTACTTAAAAATTTTGTAAATGAGTATTAGAACATTGATCGAGTGCTAGGTTACGCACAGTGATTAAGTCTAGAGGTCAAAGTTCAAAAGGGGCATATGATATTTCAAAATAATGTAATTTTGCTGCCTTTTCCCACCTGAGCCGATTTCTTAGAGGCTCGTATATAAGGCCGGCTGCACTGAAAAATTGCTCACTTGGAACCAGAGCTGGGTCGTAATGATTCCTTTAGGAATTAAATTACTCCCAATTACAAATTACAAGGAATTGTAATTAGGAATCAATTCCTTCAGTCCACAGCAAAGGAATCGATTACTTTCTCAATTCCTTGAAGTAATTTCAAATGTTATTTNCAAAAGTTATTTTATTTATTTTTTTTAATTCCATTACAAGGAATTTCATATTGTAATTGGAATAAATTNTATTTTTTTTTTTTTTTTTAATTCCATTACAAGGAATTTCATATTGTAATTGGAATAAATTACTTGCTAGTAATGTAATTTTTTTTCCAATTCCTTTGAAAGGAATTGAAAGTAAAATTGATTTTTTTGTTCAATTCCATTACCTGGAATTGCAAGAGTACTTTAGTTTTTACAATTACTCAAAGGAATTGTAAAGTTAATCGAGAAACTGAAAGTTCATTCATGAATGTACAATGTGGAATTTTTGGTGTGGTCAAAGATTAAAATCGAGAGCACACATTGGACATCTTCTATGTATGTGTTGTCACGGTCATCAAAACTCGAGAACGGCTGAACCGATTTGAATATATTTTTTTATTATTCGGTATAACAGTTGCGTTCCTTATCTCCCAGAAATAGTCAGAACAAGTTCGAAGTAGTCAGATTTAGTCCAAAAAGCGTTCCTTAACTCGAAAATAGGTGCGTTCGTTTAAAATCTCCAGCAGAAACCAACCAACTGCCAAATTCCGGCGAAATGTCATCTGTTCGCTCACAAGAGAGAAATATCCAAAATAGTACGCGAACAGAAAATTTGCAGAAACTTGCAAGTTAGACGAACAGCTGATATAATTTTTGTTTACATACAAAAGTGTAAAATTTAAAACGTACGAAAAGTCATCGCAAAGTGTTATACTGACACAGTTTATTGATTAAACAAATAACTACTTATTTCTTACAAGTTTAATTAGTCGCATTTTGTAATTTTTAACTTCCAAACTATCAAATTCAATTTTGTGATTTGCGTAAATGCCAACCAGCTGTTTTTGATCAGCTGTTTTCCTGTTGGCAAATTGCTGTTGGCAAAAATTTTTCCAGCAGAAACCAGCAGCTTCCCCTCAAAATGAAATGTCACTTTGCTCTCTCAATTTCCCCTACTTTGCAAGTTTTTTGCGTACGCGAACGCAAAAACTTGTAAGTTTTGGTTAAACATGAACAATTAACAGCTACGCGAACGAACCTAATGACAGCAAAAATGAGAGAGCAACACTCAATAAGAGTGACTCTTCAGTCCGAAGTAGTCAGATTTAGTCAGAAGAATTTTTTCTGGCAAAATCCAGAAAAGTGTCAAACTCAACTGAATTTAAATTAACGGAAATTAAAAAATACGCAAAAAGTGAGAATAATCTAAAAAGTAAAAAAAGTGAATTGAAATTGGAAGTAGGCAAAAAAATAATTGATATAGCAAGTGCTTGTGTGAATGTGTTTTGTACAAACATTTCCATTCTTATTTGATGTTAGTTTTGTTGTTGCCATTCTTTGCACTAAAAGTTTGGATTTTTGCCTTCCTTTACTTTTCCTGTTATTCTCTTTTAGTGAGCGCATTTTGCTTACGCTCTGGCATTTTGACACTTTTCAGATTTTAGTCCAAAAAGATAAGGAATGAACCTAATACCAGAACCAATGACATCGCAAAAATTTGAAGGGTTGCCACCTATTTTAAAAATTTTTAAACTCAATTATATTTATAAAA
Source organism: Rhagoletis zephyria (assembly GCF_001687245.7). Taxonomy (NCBI): domain Eukaryota; kingdom Metazoa; phylum Arthropoda; class Insecta; order Diptera; family Tephritidae; genus Rhagoletis; species Rhagoletis zephyria. The sequence continues at coordinate 53,924 of NW_016159426.1, read as the reverse complement.
TTAATGAATTGTTACAATATGGGTATCAAGTTAAAGAGTAGAGAACAGGGCGGCAAATTCATATCTCAATTCGCCTTGGTAGAGAAGTTTTACAGAAACGAGCTACATATCTGTCAATTTGTCGTATTTTGGTTTAGTTTTCCACCAATCGAGAGGATTTCCACCGAGGTGCGTTCGTTTTTCTTTAATGGCCCTCTTATGTATGGCAACTGGGGTCTAGTTGCTGGTCTAGTAGCCATGGCTACCAGTATTATGTATAGCGATTAATCTCAATATACAGAAAAGCGCAGAAAACATCCGAATATACTTTTTTGACTAGAATTTTTCCCAAGTAATTGGCAACTTTGCTCCAATGTGTTGAACAATTTATGTTAACAAACCATGTTATTTTTGAATGCGCACATTTTGATAAAGTAAAGGAACCCTTATGTCCTCTTTAAAAAATTCAATTATTTAAACTGCCTATTAGGAAGTAAAGATACAAAATATTTGGAAGCATAAATTAACTTTATGCACTAAGTACAAATAGACAGAAAGTTTTAGCAGCAAACTATATTTTTAAAACAATAACAGTCGAAAAAACATGCTAAGGAAAAAAGAAACAAAAACTAAATAAATAAAAATAAAAGACATGTAAATATGTAGGGAAAAGTAGATGTACTGTAGATTATATAAACAAACTACCTTAAAATTTCGATTTTTGACTTCAAATGTATTTAAATGTAGTCATGCATGCTATCTATATTAAAAAAAAAAAAACTGAAACTGAAAAATATAATATTTCCTTCTCTAACGNTCTTAAAATTTCGATTTTTGACTTCAAATGTATTTAAATGTAGTCCTGCATGCTATCTATATAAAAAAAAAAAAACTGAAACTGAAAAATATAATATTTCCTTCTCTAACGGCGGCTTAAATCGAGGTTTTGTCAAGATTGTTGCACCAAGCGAAAGACAAACACACTGATCCTTTTAAAAGCCATTGAACAAAATTGTAATCATTCAATGCGATATAGAAATCTGGTACAAAATGGTTCCCAATTGAATGATTCTTGTTATTATATATTATATGTAAATAGATGAAGGTGTATCAAATTCCATCACCTTAGAATAAGTGGTTCCAGATAAAAGCGGTATGCAAATTGCGTTTTGTATAGGAGATGCCTCATTCCCCTTTCGAACACACTTCACTTTTCGCAATAAGTTCTGTAATGATAACATATATGCAGCTGTATCAAATTTCAGCGCGTTAGCATAAGCGGTTACACATGTACCTGCAGGTAAGCGATATGAGAAGTTCAGTGTGAATAGAAGTTCCTCGCTACCTTTTTAAATTCCTGCCACTTTCCATCATAAGTACATTATTAATATCATAAATACCTACTTAGCTGTGACAAATTTCGGGATGTTTGCATAAGCGGGTCAAGAGAAAAGCGATATGAGAACTTCAGTTTGTATGGGAAGTGTCACGCCCCCTCTTCCAAAATTCACATCTTTTCGCCGAAAGTACGGTACTAATAACATATCGCACAACGTCTTCAAAAGTCACAACTCAAAATTATTATGCGCTAAAAATGTACACCGAGCTTTTATTTACCTTTGAGCAAAAGCTGAAGCAAATCTTTGTTATAATTTGATAAAAAAAAAACTAAGGTAAAGTCGCCCTTGCCCATATGATTATCATGTGCTAAGAAATAGTTTTTCGCATTTTCTGACAAATGTATTATTTTGAGTTGTGACTCTTTTGAAGACGGTGTGCGATATGTTGCTGTGTCGAATTTCAGGACGTTAGCATAAGCAGTTCCAGAGATAGGCGATATAAAAATTTCAGTTTGTATTGGCAGTGCCAAGTCCCCCATTCCATTACCTACCACTTTTCGCCGTAAGTACGGTATTGATAACGTATGATGCTGTGGCAAATTTCAGGACGTTAACATAAGTGGTTTCAGAGATAAATGATATGAGAATTTCAGTTTATATGGGCGATGACGCGCCCCCTTTCTAAAATTCTGCCACTTTTTGCCGTAACTACGGCATTGATAACGTATGATGCTGTGGCAAATTTAATGACCCTAACATAGCGGTTCCTGAGATAAATTATGTGAGAGTTTCAGTTTATAGCAGAGGTGCTATGCCCCCTTTTCCAAAATCCGGCACTTTTCGCCGTAAGTGCGGTATTGATAACATATGATGCGATGTACGAATTTCAGTTTGAGGAGGTGCCACAAAATATACTACATTTCGCCATAAGTAGGGTATTTCCAATTTACGCATTCTTGTCAAGTTTCAGTTCCCCAGCGTAACTTTCTTTAGAGATATATAGGTTTTCACATTTTAGCCTGTATGTCAGATGCCACGCCCCCTACGTAACGGGAATACCATTTCTAAATTAGGAAAAGTTATATGCTTTAAATCGGTATATGTTTTATTGAAATCGAGCGAACGGTGCCCTAAAAACAGTTAAAATTTTTTTGTGGCGTATTTATATATAGATTAGAGAAGACTCTCTGCCCATGTAAACGCTGGCAATCGCAAACATTCGTATCATTTGATGCGAATGCGAATATCGACAACCATAATAGGGCCGATTAATCACAAAACTGCGTAATATGTTTTTGTATGCAGACTTTGAGAAATTGTCGCTTGAAAGTAAAACGGCCACTGGCGGAGAAATTCTGATATGGTCTCTCATGACTCATGAGTGATCATACATGCTTGGCAAACATAATCAACATTATATGTAGGAATCATGTTTACCAAAAACCCCGAAATTCACAAAACCGATGAAGTCATTTAAATGCGTATGTATACCTAATTGTCATCGGTACTATGTGACTTGGTATATCAGGTATATCACTAGTTATTAGAGCTAATCGTATTTTAGCGTTAGCGCGCCTATTTCATTTACACATTGTTGAGGTTAGTAGTACTAGCGATAACACTAGAAATTTAATAAAAAGAGATTTGCATAATAAGACGCGTTTAATAGCAAATAACATATGTATATATGTATACACATACCTATATGTATACGTTTACTTTTAGTACCAACTTATTTGTCCNGTTAGCGTTAGCGCGCCTATTTCATTTACACATTGTTGAGGTTACTAGTACTAGCGATAACACTAGAAATTGAATAAAAAGAGATTTGCGTAATAAGACGCGTTTAATATCAAATAACATATGTATATAGGTTTGTTCGTCGAAAATCCAGCAAGAATTATCCAACACTCAAAATATCAGAGAGTAAGAAAAAATTCTCTCAAATTCTCTCTCATGTTGAGAAACTTGCAAATTTCTGCACGAACGCAAATTTGCAGGAATTTGCAAGTTTCGCTGCCAGCTGGCGTCCACGGTTGCATTTCAAACATAAAAAATTTTTATAGAATTTTTAAAATTCTTTCGGATGGCCAAAAACAGGATATACATGTATATTTCTTGTTGTTCTGACTTTCTTNGATTTGCATAATAAGACGCGTTTAATAGCAAATAACATATGTATATATGTATACACATACCTATATGTATACGTTTACTTTTAGTACCAACTTATTTGTCCACTCAACTCTAACCTTTTAATTATTTACTAGCTTATTCATACTTACTATTTTCAATTGTTGGATCGTACGAGTCCACAAACTGACCCTCAACAAATTGTATACATAGTGATGATTTGCCTTCAATAACAACCAAAAGAAAAACATATTAGACATCGATTATTAGCACAAAATTCAACGTGAAAATCAAGTACAATTAAAGATAATATATGAAATCTACAAGTATGAATTAAAACCCCACAGTTTGCAAAGGTGATGTATGTATGTACATAGATGGGCAATTTGACTTCAAGAGTGTACACATATCGTGCAGATTTCGATAATTTATTTAAGGACGTACATGCAGATCATGATTCAATAATAATAATTATTATTGAATCATGCATGCAAATGTACTAAAATTTATGTAATTTTATTTATCTTTTTTTTTTANATTCAACGTGAAAATCAAGTACAATTAAAGACAATATATGAAATCTACAAGTATGAATTAAAACCCCACAGTTTGCAAAGGTGATGTATGTATGTACATAGATGGGCAATTTGACTCCAAGAGTGTACACATATCGTGCAGATTTCGATAATTTATTTAAGGACGTACATGCAGATCATGATTCAATAATAATAATTATTATTGAATCATGCATGCAAATGTACTAAAATTTATGTAATTTTATTTATCTTTTTTTTTTATATATATTAAAGCTCTTTGCAAAATTTAGCAGTGTGTGACCCTGACGTCCTACCAACAGAGCTGTAGCCCATCATGGCGATATTGCGTTCCTTGAGTGGCATTTTGATGATTATAGTTGTAGTTTTCCTAAAACTTAAACCAAATTACGTGTTTATTTATTTATTTGATTAAAGAAAGAGACTCTTTTCCATTAATTGCGTTCTTATAAATTCATTACTTCACCCATGAACTTCTCCAAAAAAATTACAACTACGGTTGTGCACAATTTTCTTTTGTATTCTGCTTTATCACAGTTTCTTGCAAGGCGCTTCCCATTCAGCTGTTTCGGAGTTGTTTTTATAGTGATCCTTATCATTCGCTTATAATTTAGCGACAACTTCACAGCTGAGCAGGTTTTGCTTCTCATTCTTGTCGTTATCAAATATTTGTTCAAACCGTACTGTACAATAAAGGTACACTTACACTTTGGTTGAAGAATTACAAAGAACGTAAATGTATAAGCGACAAAGAACGTAAATGTATAAGAAGCGACGAAGAACGTAGTGTTGCAAATTTTCATCAGTGCGGCAGTAATGCCGCTTTTATTACGTGCCTCGAACAGACCCGATGACAAGTTTGGTTGTTTGTACGGAATTTACATGAGGCGATTTTTCAGGCGATTTTTAGTTGAAAGCAACAATCGCCTGGTGTAAACGGCCTTTCAACTAATCGCTTTCAATGAAGTTGGTCGGCTGCCTACTTTCCTTCAACTTTTGGTTTAACTAATCGCCTGCGAAATTTGAATCATGTAAATTGCCTATTATTTTTCAATTTGATGGGGTTTTCTTCAGATTTTGGTTGGTTATTTTTTTAACAAGTGGCAACTGTGATTCGTGCCCGATTCATCAGTCCATTAATATGGATTACGATCCAGAGGAGTAATTAATAATTATGCACCTAAAAAACAAATACACCCTACTAATGGGCGCCAAGCGAAAAAATCATATGTTTATACTTTAGATATCTTTATCGAGCAATTTCTTTTCGTATCCTAGTACGTTCTTATTAGACCCGTTTGCCATGTCTGTTCGCAAGATATTCAGTTCTTATTAGACGATTCAAACTTTGAAAACAACAACACAAAATTTTACTATCTAAATTTTTTTTACTCCCGCGTAGGTAAATGTGGGCGAGGTGTGCGCGGAAAGCCTTCACTGAGCGGAATATCCTAGATAGGAAACATAATAATAGCTTTCATGCTTTATTGACGATATTAAAAGTTGCACAATTTTCGTGAATTTAAGGGGTACGAATGCATACATACATACATATGTAGCTATTAACAACAACAAAAAGCAGAAAAATTAAGATAAAGAGGTGGGAAGAATTGGGTGGTTTGAAGTTGGCAGCGCAACGATCGACCGGGTGTTAGTGGAAGTGGCGAGTTTACTCTGCCCCATTTTAGAAAGAATTTTGGCAGCGTTAGCAAAATTTTGTGTGTAGCAGGTAAGTTAAAAAAAAGTAAATTTTAAAAATGTAAACTAAAAAACTTTACAGCGCAGCTGAATGAGAATTTTAAACGTACTGTGGATTCTGCTGAAAATGCTCTACCAATTGCTTTGGTGTCTGGCGCGCCTACTCTCAGTGCTCTTTAATGTTTTCTGGTTCGCCTGTAATCTCGCTTCAGCGTGTATTCCCTGGTTGACATTAGTATTGCTGGTCGCTTGTGTGGCTTCCAAATTTGCAAAGTTGCGAAGCCCCAATGAAAAACGCTTATTTAGTTTGCTGGGCGGTTGTGCACCGGAAGAACTAACATATTGGCCCATAGCTAATCGTGGTGCTGGCTATGATGCGCCCGAAAACTCTAGAGCTGCAATAAAGAAGGTAATTTCTATAATCAAAATGTGACGTCATATCATAAGAGTCTTGAAAAATCAATACTTGCCGGCTTTTGTCCTTTGTTAAACATGCGTACGGATATTCAAATATGTTTGTGTTTCAGTGTGCTGCACGTGGCTATAGAAATGTGCTGCTGGAAGCCGGGTTAACTGCGGACGGGGAGATAGTGATCGTAAATCGACCTACGCTGGAACGTGGCGGCTTAATGGGTGGAACTGCGCGGTATACGCTGGAGGAATTGCGCAAACTGAATATAACTGAGCTGCATCCATTAGGGTAAAAAAGCTTACATACCGCACACGATCTTCAAAAGTGATACAACTCAAAATTTGGCATTTTTAAAATAATGCACTAAAAATGAGCAAAAGCTGGAGAAAATTTTTGTTATAATTTGTTGAAAAACCTAAGGTAGTTTCCCTTGCCCATATGATTAGCATGTGCTACGAAATAGTTTTTTGCAATTTCTGACTAACGTGTAATTTTGAGTTGTGTCACTTTTGAAGATCTTATGCGATATATTAAATCGTTTATCGTTTAACTAAAACATCAAGCACAAACCTTCAATCAAAGGAACCAGACAAAGATAACAATAATATAAAAATAACCTTATAAAAAAGCACTGGTACCATTCCCCGATATTACAACATAACTCAGACCAAAAAAAAAATTACTCAAGCGAAAAACGGGATGATATGTACATCACATACAGCGGACACTAAACCACATACACAACATTCATTACTTCAATTACAAACACATATGTATTTACTTTCATCAAATATATCCCAGTAGCGAAAATGGTTTACTGGTGACGTCGTCACTAATGAGGATTTAGTGATATCCTCGCACTTGCTGTGAATCCTAAACGACATATAGCTGACAACGACTTTGGTGAAAATGTCATGCAAGTGTACTCCTATCAAATACTTATAACAGGCAATGACTTGCCGCGGTCACTTATAAAAATTCATTGCAGGACATTGTCGCTTGAACGTAGCCCAAAGGCATTGAAGACTTAACATGGCCGTACTAGACACTAAAGTGACTAACGCATGAAACTCGCTATGGGGATACTCATCTCCCACCACAACTACTACAAACAAAAACTCAAATACAGCATCATCAATTGACTACAATAATAACAATGAAACAAACCACTCGACAGAAACTCATAGAGATGTATCCCCCTTAACATGTCTTAGTACAGAGAGTAACTATTATATTCCTACATAAACAAACGACACAGAACACTTAGTTTCCTAATAAGAAACAATCAAAATCTCCACTTAATCTTTGTATGTAATACTAAAGTGGAGTATACAAGGATTTATCAACAACAAACATTATTGGAATGGAACATGGAATTATTGGTTTCCAGACATAAGCCGGACATCATAATGCTACAAGAAACTTACATTATTCAAAAAAACCTACACTTAAATCTCCCACATTACAAAGTTTTTCATCATATCATATGCTAAATCAGGAGTAGCTTTTTACTTTACACTTTAAGTGTATCTAACCACAAAGTTTCCAACAACAATGTACTGGACCATTCCTTAACCATGCAGCGACTGACTGATCTGCATTTAACTAAAATATATAAAACAAGCAAGAAAGTCTAAGTTCGGGCGGAGCCGAACATTAAATACCCGGCACAAGTATCCCTACATGGTAAGCCGGGGTGCATCAATTTTGAGTAAATTAGCGTCCTTAAATTTCGAAATATGAAGTTTCAAGCATTTCTGAAATTTACCGTTATATGAAAATCGGCCGTAATTTTTGTCCGATTTCAATAATTTTCAACGTCTTGCTTTTATGTGGCAAGCACAATAACCATACCGAGTTTGCTACAAATTGGTAGAACGGTTACCGAGATACATATATGTGATCAAAATTCCAAAATTTTATCAGTAACGTATTCTTGGCGTGATTATTGTCTGATTTTAAAAATTTTCGGCCTTTTGGTATGTTGTTCCAAGGCCAACAAACGTGCCAAGTTTGGAAGAAATTAATGCAGCAGTTACCAAGATATACACATGTAACCATAAGTGGGCGTGGCTACGCCCATTTTCCAAAAATTTATAATATTCATGTTTTTCGTCTAAATATTATTGTAAATATCAATTTTGAGTGAATAATCTTCAGAAGTTACTAAAATATCGCAGTTTTCTTATTTCTAAAGATTACTGTTATATGGAAGGTAGGCGTGGTTATTGCCCGATTTTGCCCATTTTCAATACCATCCGTCCTACACCTGACAGAAGTGCACGTACCAAGTTTCGTTAAGATATATAAATTTTTACTCGAGTTATCGTGTGCACAGACGGACGGACGGACAGACAGTCACCGCTTAATGGATATATCTTTTCATTCTGATAATTTATGTATACATTTGTCTATATCTGTCTCGATTCGTTTTGCCTCCTAATCTCCTAAAAATCTTTTGCACCTGAAAGAAAGGACCACACATAGAAACAACAATATCCATCTGTAGAGTTATTCTTCTTCTTTTTCTTTGGCGCTGTAACCGCCTTTTTGGCCGAGTTCAACAAAGCACGCCAGTCGATTCTCTTCTGTGCCAGCTGACGACAACTGGAAATGCCAATTGAAGCCAAGTCATTCTCCACCTGGTCTTTCCATCACAGTGCGGGCCTCCCTCTTCATCTGCTACCACCAGCGGGTTCCGAGTTGAATACTTTCAAAACTGGAGTGTCGGTGTTCGACATGGCCAAGCCAGCGGAGCCGCTATAAAGCTGATGCCACATAAAACGTTTGCTTCGCTTTACGTGACAGATTCGCTTTGACAGCTAAGATGAATTGTATGAAAATGCACAAAGCATGCCACATAGATCATTGAAGCTGCAGCGCGAAGCGAAAAGATGGCCAACTCCCATCTTTTTGCGCGCTTTGACAATCAGCCGGTTTAATATTTATTTTGTTTCGTCCAAATTCGGGTATTCATGCTGAAACATAAAACTCAATTACATTGCTGATAATTTTAAAGCAAAATATCTAAAATCCACAGCAATTTTGACGAGTAAAAAATTGATTTCTTGGCGTTCATTGTGGCATACCTTTTGCGTCTGGCGCTTTGCTGGCAAAGTTATAAATGTCACGCAAAGCTACAAAGTTTTATCTGGCATCAGCTTAATTTAATTCGTTGCCCTATGTACATGTCGCTGTAAAGCTTATACAGCTTATCGTTCCATCGTCTGCGGTACTCGCCGTCGCCAACGCCTAAAAGCCCGTAAATCTTCCGCAAAATCTCTCCCTAGAATGCTCCAAGAGCCNACCTGACAGAAGTGCACGTACCAAGTTTCGTTAAGATATATAAATTTTTACTCGAGTTATCGTGTGCACAGACGGACGGACGGACAGACAGTCACCGCTTAATGGATATATCTTTTCATTCTGATAATTTATGTATACATTTGTCTATATCTGTCTCGATTCGTTTTGCCTCCTAATCTCCTAAAAATCTTTTGCACCTGAAAGAAAGGACCACACATAGAAACAACAATATCCATCTGTAGAGTTATTCTTCTTCTTTTTCTTTGGCGCTGTAACCGCCTTTTTGGCCGAGTTCAACAAAGCACGCCAGTCGATTCTCTTCTGTGCCAGCTGACGACAACTGGAAATGCCAATTGAAGCCAAGTCATTCTCCACCTGGTCTTTCCATCACAGTGCGGGCCTCCCTCTTCATCTGCTACCACCAGCGGGTTCCGAGTTGAATACTTTCAAAACTGGAGTGTCGGTGTTCGACATGGCCAAGCCAGCGGAGCCGCTGTAAAGCTGATGCCACATAAAACGTTTGCTTCGCTTTACGTGACAGATTCGCTTTGACAGCTAAGATGAATTGTATGAAAATGCACAAAGCATGCCACATAGATCATTGAAGCTGCAGCGCGAAGCGAAAAGATGGCCAACTCCCATCTTTTTGCGCGCTTTGACAATCAGCCGGTTTAATATTTATTTTGTTTCGTCCAAATTCGGGTATTCATGCTGAAACATAAAACTCAATTACATTGCTGATAATTTTAAAGCAAAATATCTAAAATCCACAGCAATTTTGACGAGTAAAAAATTGATTTCTTGGCGTTCATTGTGGCATACCTTTTGCGTCTGGCGCTTTGCTGGCAAAGTTATAAATGTCACGCAAAGCTACAAAGTTTTATCTGGCATCAGCTTAATTTAATTCGTTGCCCTATGTACATGTCGCTGTAAAGCTTATACAGCTTATCGTTCCATCGTCTGCGGTACTCGCCGTCGCCAACGCCTAAAAGCCCGTAAATCTTCCGCAAAATCTCTCCCTAGAATGCTCCAAGAGCCGCCTCATTGGATTTTCGATGCTTCTGCGCCATATACCAGCACGGGCATAATGAGTGAGGTTTTCGTTTACTGCTGAATTGTCTACTCAGTCCAAAGTATTTAGCCCNATATCTTTTCATTCTGATAATTTATGTATACATTTGTCTATATCTGTCTCGATTCGTTTTGCCTCCTAATCTCCTAAAAATCTTTTGCACCTGAAAGAAAGGACCACACATAGAAACAACAATATCCATCTGTAGAGTTATTCTTCTTCTTTTTCTTTGGCGCTGTAACCGCCTTTTTGGCCGAGTTCAACAAAGCACGCCAGTCGATTCTCTTCTGTGCCAGCTGACGACAACTGGAAATGCCAATTGAAGCCAAGTCATTCTCCACCTGGTCTTTCCATCACAGTGCGGGCCTCCCTCTTCATCTGCTACCACCAGCGGGTTCCGAGTTGAATACTTTCAAAACTGGAGTGTCGGTGTTCGACATGGCCAAGCCAGCGGAGCCGCTGTAAAGCTGATGCCACATAAAACGTTTGCTTCGCTTTACGTGACAGATTCGCTTTGACAGCTAAGATGAATTGTATGAAAATGCACAAAGCATGCCACATAGATCATTGAAGCTGCAGCGCGAAGCGAAAAGATGGCCAACTCCCATCTTTTTGCGCGCTTTGACAATCAGCCGGTTTAATATTTATTTTGTTTCGTCCAAATTCGGGTATTCATGCTGAAACATAAAACTCAATTACATTGCTGATAATTTTAAAGCAAAATATCTAAAATCCACAGCAATTTTGACGAGTAAAAAATTGATTTCTTGGCGTTCATTGTGGCATACCTTTTGCGTCTGGCGCTTTGCTGGCAAAGTTATAAATGTCACGCAAAGCTACAAAGTTTTATCTGGCATCAGCTTAAGTTAATTCGTTGCCCTATGTACATGTCGCTGTAAAGCTTATACAGCTTATCGTTCCATCGTCTGCGGTACTCGCCGTCGCCAACGCCTAAAAGCCCGTAAATCTTCCGCAAAATCTCTCCCTAGAATGCTCCAAGAGCCGCCTCATTGGATTTTCGATGCTTCTGCGCCATATACCAGCACGGGCATAATGAGTGAGGTTTTCGTTTACTGCTGAATTGTCTACTCAGTCCAAAGTATTTAGCCCAAAATTATAACCAAAGTAGCTTTTGTTGGCAGGAGTAGTTCTGCGTTGGATTTTCATGCTGACATTATTATCGGTGTTAATTCTGGTTCCCAAGTAATCGAAATTCTCCACTTTCTCGAAATTATAACTGTCAACAGTGACGTGGGTGCCAAGGCGTTAATGTGCTGACTGTTTCTTTGATGACAGGAGATATTTCGTCTTGTCCTCGTTTAGCACCAGACCCATTCCCTTTGCTTCCTTATCCAACTTGGAAAAGGCAGAACAGGCTTCGCGGTTTTTGTTACCGATTATGTCGATGTCATCGGCATAAGCCACCAATTGCACCCTCTTGTAGTAAATTGTTCCTGGGCGGTTCAGTTCTGCAGCTCATATTATCTTCTCTAACATCAGATTAAAGAAGTCACATGAAAGGGAGTCGCCCTGCCTGAAACCCCGTTTGGTGGCGAACGGCTCGGAAGTTTTTCCCAATTCTGACGGAGCTGTTGGTATTGCTCAACGTTATTTTACACAGCCGTGTCAGGATGCCAAATTAAGACATAGCGGCGTATAGGCAACTCCTTTTAGTGCTGCAGAAAGCGGCTTTAAAGTCGACAAATAGGCGATGAGGTTCGATTCTTTTTTCGCGAGTCTTTTCCAAGATTTGGCGTATTGTGAATACCTGGTCTATGGTGGATTTGCCAGTCCTCATTGACGTTGGGCTTCAGTCTTTCACGCAATACGCTTGATAAGACCTTGTAACCTATGCTTAGAAGGCTGATCCCGCGGTAGTTGGCGCGAATGGCGGGGTCACCTTTCTTGTGGATTGGGCAGAGTACACTTAAATTCCAGTCGTCGGGCATGCATTCATCTGACCATATTCTGCATAAGAGTTGATGCATGCACCTTATCAACTTACCCCACCATACTTGAACAGCTCAGCTGGCAGGCTGTCAGCTCCAGCAGCATTGTTGTTTTTCAGACGCGTTATTGCTATTCGTGCCTCGTCATAGTCAGGCGGAGGAACATCGACTAGGTTATCATTGACTGAGGGCTCGGGTTCTTCTCCACAACTTTCCGTGCTGCTACCATTCAGAAGGGTGGAAAAGTGGTCCCTCCGTAATTTATGTACGTTCTGAACAATTGTAACTAGGTCGCCATTGTTGTTCTTACAGGAGTACGCCCTGGTCTTGAAACCTTCCGTAAGTCGCCTAACTCTCTGGTAAAATTTTCGGGCATTCTTCCCGGCATCTCTCTTCTTATTGCGGCAAATGCGTTTCGCTTCCCTCTTCAGATCCCTATAGTGGTCCCACATAGTACGCGTTGCGTCCGATCGCAGCTTGGCCCTGTATGCGGCATCTTTTTTCTCGGCAGCTTCCTGACACTCCTCATCGTACCAGTTGTTCTTTCGGGCTCGTTGAAATCCGACTACTTCTTCGACGGCGGTACTTAATGAGCAGGTGTGAGAGTCGAGTAGCGAATCCATTGGCTGTCTGTTGTAACTGCAACTTTTCGACGTTAAGCTTTCCTTGCATATTTGGGTGATCAGTACTCGGCGACGGAGTCTCTCTCCCACCACAAATCCAATAACGAATTCGCGCTCCTTTACATGGCAGCTGTAGTATACGTCGCCAGGCCCCACACATTGCTTGCCTTGCGCCATCCAACGCATTTCTTGGATGGCGGTGATGTCGCCTTTTGTTCTTACGAGGACATCAACAGCCGGGCAGAGGCACAATGCATGCCTTCAAATGGTCGTCATCATAAGGGGGTCTCATTCGAGGCTTTACTTCGCTTCTCCGCTGGAAGGGGTTTTTAAGTGACTGTCCCAAACCCAGCGCACAACCCATTGCTACGACGGGGTGGTTTCGCAACCAAATACAGGTTTACATAGCGATCCGCTTGGTCCAAGACAGACACCCGCTTGCAGCCGCACCTACTGGTGAACAGACACTGCAGGCTTCGCTGAGCCTTTAAACCGAATAAGTCGGAGTGGCCCCACCGAAGCTCTTGTTGTTGTTGTAGCAGCATACAAATTCCCCAAAGACTTTTTGGGGAGTGTTGCTGGAGTAACAGTCCTTGGCCAGATATAAATCTGGGTCGTTCCGGTTACGTAGACCCGACTGACGTGGGAACGCCACCGAAGCTCTCTTTCTTTCTGCCGTGACCCAAGGCTCTACTCGGATTGGTTACCACATCTCGCACATGGGTTGCTCACATTGCCCAGAGTGCGCAAACATGGCCGCAAGAGTCGGGATTGAGTACAGCTGTGCAACTGTTACTGCATACCCAGCACAACGACTATACCCCATCGAACTATTACGGAGGGCATAATTCAACATGGGCTGACTATATACGGGTAGACTTCCGAAAAAAAACAAAAGCAAAATCAACGCTGCCTTGAACAGATGCTTCTGGACAGCGTCAGGACTACTCCCTGGTACACCCCTGGAGGCCCTCAGGATAGAAGCGCGTTATCACGAGTTTGACTGGATATTGCAACGTAGGTCTGTCAACCTTGCCGCAAAAGCTCTAACGTTGAAAAATCACTCTCTGCACGAAATATTTTGAAGTTTAATTAGCAACACAAATACTTAAAGAGAAATCAGGACTAGTGCTGTAGAAAACATTATAAGGCTCCTAACAGAAAATAAAGCACCAATACCAGTTAAACCAAAAGGCAGCAGCAATGTATTAGAAAGTCTATTGAAATTTAAAAAGAGCAATACTACCGGAGCAATGTACAAGCAATAAATAGTGAACTATTTCTGTCCGCAACTAACTATATTTACAGATGGTTCTCAGTAAAGGGGTATAACTACATACGCTGTAGTTCAACAAACGGCAACGAACTCGTTCAAAACCTTCATTCAAGCGCTGTTACCGCCGCACTCTGTATTGTGCGCAATATAGCAAGCTATCAAACACGCAGCATCAACAAATATCAAAGCTTTAATATGTTCCGGTAGCTTAAGCGTTGCTAAACATCTTCAATCTACCAGAAACAGCAATTTAATTCAGCATGTACTTAAAGACCAAGGCCCTATAACAAAACTATTGTGGCTGCCAGGACATGTCGGAATAAAAGCAAACGACATGGCTGACAGCAAAGCCGCTGAGGCTTTGTCGCTTCCATTAACAACAAAAGTTCCCTGCCTAAGTTCTATTATAACCAACTTTTGCTCCAACATGAAAGAAGACAACCAAAAGAAATGGAAGGAGTCAAAATAATTTCTGCGAATGCACAATGAACTCTCGAAACGTCCCAACTATTGTAAAAACTTAACTCGGGAAGAATGCATAAAAGCGCAGTACCAAATTTACTGTTGATAGAGAGAGAGAAACAACAGCAACGTCAGCGCGCCATTCGGTGGTGAGTTTTCGTTACCACGCGAATCCCATAAGGTAGATCGTGTCTGCGTCAACCTATGTCTACGCTACGTCGTTGACTGTTTGAGCTTTTAAAATTGCTAGAATGAGGGCAAATGCCACTATCTTCGATGCCGCACACTATTACAACGTAAACAACACGAAGAAGTGTTCTAACTGGCGCACCACATTAACGGTGCAACATATCGCACACCGTCTTCAAAAGAGTCACAACTCAAAATTTGGCATTTTTGAAATTATGCGCTAAAAATGTACAGAGCTTTTATTCACCTTTCAGCAAAAACTGGAGCAAATTTCTTCTATGATTTGTTAAAAAAAAAACCTAAGGTAATGTGGCCATTTCCCATATGATTAGCATGTGCTACGAAATAGTTGTTCGCATTTTCTGACGAACGTATTATTTTGAGTTTTGACTCTTTTGAAGACGGTGTACGATATACTACTACTAAATACTACATATCAAAATAATATTAATTGCAAACAGGGAACAAGATGGTTTTTGAAACCAGGTGCCCTATATTTTAAATAGCTTATAAATTAATTTACAAGTTTTAGAAACATAAATAAATAAAAAATAAATAATCGTTTAACTACACATACATATGTATTTTTCCTTCCCTTCAGCTCACAGTTTGAGGCTGAACAAATACTCACGCTTGCACAGTTAATGCAATTCTTGGAGGAGCAACAAAGGATAACCGTCTTCTTGCACATTCTGGATAATAACGTACGAATGCTAGAAAGGTTGAAAGCTGCAATAGAGGCCAATGCACAATTTACCTCTCGTATGATACTCATCAGTCGCTCCCCCTACGCTATTTATCAGGTATTTTGATTTTGATGTACATGGTTATCTCTTGCTATCGAGGGTTTATATTCAATATGACCTAAATGCAGTGTTTACAAAATTAAGATTCCTATATAAGAATCGACCTTTGACTTAACTGTCATCGATAAGGCTAATGTTGACCTTATATATCGCTTGTTAGAAAAATTTAGTATTGAATTTCAAAATTAAAATTGCAACCAGTGATGACAGTTAAGCCTCCGATGGGTTCTAACCATGGATTCTAACATCAGAAAGTAGTTTTTGTATAAACTGCAGATAGGTCGTATTGAATATAAGCCCTTGATTTTATGTTTTATTTAAACGTAAAGCTAATACTTTAAAAACCATTTTTCAGTTACGTAAATTGTATCCAGAGTTGATTTGCGGCCTTTGGACTGAGAAATCACTGTCCTTGGCCATACTTAAGGCCTCAACACTGATCACATCGATTTATGGCGCATTGTTTCGCAATATTATAGCACCAGTTATTGGTATTAGTGTTGTTTTTGTAAACAAAGAGGAATTCAATCTGTAAGCATAGCAATTAATCAGGATTTACCCCCTATTATGAATTCGTACGATGCACGATAAACGCTTGCATTCTGTTGTCCCCTATTACGAATCGATGTTTGTTGCAGCAAATCCGATAGTTAGCGTAACTGATTTGTGTTGGTTACCGATAAGAAGTGAACAAAAACCACAGACATTCAAATTAATACATCTGTTGAGCATATGAAAAGAATAAACGAAAACTAATTTCATACGATAGGCTGGCAAGCGTTTATCGTCTATCACATGGAAACTCATAATAGAGGGTTTAATTAGTTTTTATATATGTTTATTTTTAATTCTTTAACTATTTCCAGCCATATCGCTGAACTTTGGCGTAATGTTGGCGTACGGCCACTGGTATACAATGTAAACTCACCCAACGAAAAACGCTACTTTCAGAAAACAATGAAAACGCAATATTTAACTGATTCATTACGCTCCGAACCACATCTTCTTATGAAGGCTTAGTTAAGAAATAATTGGCTTTGCATGTACATTGTACGTCTATGTTTGTGTACTTCATCTATTTTTTGCAACCAAATGTTTTCTGGATACAAACTACACACCGTCCCTACATTTATATATTACACTAATGCAGCTATACATATTTTTTTTTTTTAATTTCTTTGCTGCTGGCACAAATTCTACATGAAACTCAAATTTATTTTACCATTGTGCATTTAAATTGACGTATAGGTTTTACCACGAAATATATTTCTTTTTTAGTGTTTTGTATGTAAGGCTTAGAAAGTGCTTTTAGTAGTATAGATTAACTCAATATTATTACCTCTACGGTGATTTTTATGCTCTACGCAAGTCTGAATAATGTAACATAAACTCATCATTTAAGAAGCTGTTCCCATGTATAGCGTACAAAATACTTTTAAATCGAACGACAAAATAATGAAATCTTTTACGTAACACATTTCGACGGATTTTCGACAAAATAATTTAATTGAATTCATTACTTTTTGATCTTTGTCAACTCCTGTTCAAATACATGAAAAATTTGAGTCGAGTGGTAATTTTCATTTCAAGAAAAAAATGAACAGTGAACGATAATGCGGCCATCAATGGGTGGATTTAACTTTGTTAATGCAGACATATTTCTCTAACACCCAGCGAGACTGAAACTTGACAAGGTGACATAAGTGGTGTTGTCAATAATCTACAGTTGCGCACATTTAAATAAATTATAATGATATTATTGAAAATGGAAATATACAGTCATGAGAAAAATAATAGGGCGACGACATTTTGACCGGTTTCGGCTATTCCTCTTTTCTTTGTTTAATGTTCATTATTATTTTTAAATAAAAAAGGAGCTCGTTTTCTAACTAAAACAATATGAGTCTAAATTTAAATCTAGTAGAAAAAAAATTTACAACGTAAAACTTTTTATTGCGAATTTTTAAAAAAATTCTAAGTGTGCAGTTTTATAGCCCATTAAATTCTAGCCAGTTTTAAGTGGCTAAGAATTCGCGTTGGTTTTTGAAAATTTTTTTGCCGATGGTGTCATTATTTTTTCCATCCAAAAAAATTTCTAGAACACACTTTGTATGGAAAAAAATGCGTGACACCGTTAAAAAAAATATTAAAAATCAGCTCGAATTCTTAGTCACGTGAAACTTACATTTACAAATTTAAGCTATGGCCTATAAAACTGCATACCTAGAATATTTATAAAAATATTGTTGAATTTTTCTACAACGTTCGAAATGTAGACTCGCATACATAACCCTATGGTTTTTGTTAGATGAGCTGCATAAAAAAAAAATAATAATAAACATTAAACAAACAAAAGAAAAATAGTCAAAACTGGTCAAATTATTACTATTATTTATTTTTTATTGTATTGTTTTTCTAAGTTATTGAAAAAACGACTTTTCAGAAGGGAAAACTTATGGTAATTTTGAGGTTTTAATACATATTAGGCCTTATGAATAATAAGCAATTGCTTTTTCTTAAAATTTCAGACCTTTTACTTAAATTTCTTTGAACAGGTGAAAGGTCTGAAATTTTAAGAAAAAGCAATTGCTTATTTTATATTCATAGGCCCATTGTCATCATCAGTGCAAAAGGGCATATTTTTCAGGAATGCTGTTTTAGAAATCCAATTGGCTCGCAAGCACAAAAATTCAAGGCAGTACACGAGATTTATTAGGATATTTAGAATAGCTCTGTAAGCATTTTCTATGTAAATATGTCTGCACTATGTAAATTTAAACAGTTTTTCACTTCTGTAAAATTTCGAAATTTGCCGAATAGGGCCTTTTGTTTTTATGGTGACGTCATATGCTTATGTAAGTATCAACCGAATATCAAATAAGAAATGCTTTACGTTGTTCTAAATAGGACACGCTTTACAGAATAGGACATTCTTTAAAGAATTTTCGCTTTTAAATTGTATTATTATTTTTATTTGTATATTTACTTTTGTTAAATACTTTAGTTTAGCCTACACATGTATTCATGTACACTGGTGGCAGCAATAATAGACTCGCCTTATTTTGACAAATTTTTGCTATAATTCTTTGGTTTATTTAATATTTAATATTTTTTTAAAATAAAAGTCTAGCTAGTTATACAACAAACACCATATATATCAACATTTCAAACTTTGTACAAAAATTATGAAAATTCAGTAAATTTTCACCTAAAATTTAAAACTTATAGCTACAAAATACCATTGATTTTTTTTTCTTAAAAAATATGATCAAAATAAGGTGAGTTTACTATTTCTGCCACCAGTATATGTATTTATTTTAATAAGTAAATTATCGACATGTATATTTTCTATTGTATAACTGCGTTTTTTGCGCTTTTTTGCTAACCAACAAACAACTTGTGGCTTATGCTGTTCCACAACAACAATTCGATAAGAAAGCAATAACGAAAACACAAAAAAGCTTAAGATGCATGCCGGCATTTGATTTGTTCATTTATAAAATATAAACGTTATATGTACGTACATATGTACGTATCACAGCAATTAATTAAATATCTATGCATGTATGTATATGTCAAGAAGCTATTAAGTAAATAAAATTTGATTGACCTGTATCGAAACATAGAATTGAATTGTTATCATATTTCATCATATTCTCATCTTAGCCCAGTAAAATTAGACTTTTTCTCAAAAAAAAATTTGTTACAGCGATTTTTTGCTGCAGTTTTCTTCCGTTTGACACGTGGATCCACAGTCTTTCCCCTAAATTTCATAAGGAAACACTCCGCCATTTTTGATTTTAGGGTTTTTTCTTTTGCAATTTGTAAGCTTATTTTGCATTTTTCTTAAAAAATGGTTCAATACAAACTTCGAATGAAATTTAATTTTCCACATTTCTTATATAAAAGGTTAAAAAAAAACACTTTTATTGTAAATAATTAGCAAAAACTGTGGACAAATTTTACATTGTCACGGTTTTCGCCATTTTTCAACAATTTCTGTTGAAAAAACGTAGCATATTTTAGCAACAAAGTTGTAGAGAATTTTATTCTACAAATTTTGTATGAGCATTTTTTTGGTACGACACACAGTGGTTCAGAGCTCACATTTAAATCGTGACCGATTTTTCCCAAATGACAAACATATTAATCTGCTTTAGAAGGGGCACATTTGAAACTAAAACTCATTTCGATACCTCTTCCGGTACCGGAATTATAGCCTAACGTATGGTCACAAGAAATGGATAAGATACACTATCCGTTAAATTAAAAAAAGATGAC
The DNA here is from genome assembly GCF_001687245.7 of Rhagoletis zephyria. Classification (NCBI taxonomy): domain Eukaryota; kingdom Metazoa; phylum Arthropoda; class Insecta; order Diptera; family Tephritidae; genus Rhagoletis; species Rhagoletis zephyria. The sequence goes on along the minus strand of NW_016159426.1, from coordinate 33,844 downwards.
AATATGGGTGTCCAGTGAAAGGTTATCGGAAATATTTTAGCATAGACATATTTTCGGGTTGCCGACCCGTCGAAATTTTAAAGTTATTTTACAATATTCGTTTTCATAAGTTTTCCGAGAGAATACATTCTCTAGAGAAATTTTTATTAAACATAAATAAAGTTGCAAGTATTAGGCACATTTTTACGATTTTTCAATACTCACATAAGGATTCTAAAGTTGTTTCTTTCTCATAATATTTTTGTTCCGATGCAACTCTATTTTGTTTCCAGAAAAAAAACAAGCTTCAAATTTATAAAAAGAAACGTAGAAGCTACCAAATTATACGAGTTTTGACATAAGGCACCAGAAAGTTTTAAACATTTTATAACCTATTTTAATTACAGTTTAATATAAAAATAAGAATTCACAAAAATTATTACATTTTTACGGATCAAAGGCTTTAAAAACAGCCACCTAAGATTCTGTTCGGCTGCTGAGGGAGTGGCTCAAAAAGAACACTAAAAGGCCTTTATATTAATAAGGATACATAGAAGTAAATATAGTTCAGAGCAATTAGTATCGAACTTTTGAACTATTTTTTAATATGATGGAATCTGAAATACTTTACTCAATTAGTTTTAGACAAACAATTTACGTTAAGAATAAACTGCAGTCAAGACCGGTACTAGTCTGTGCGAAGTATAAGTTTCATTAAGTAATTCGGTCTGTGGCGCTTTAAGCGGATTCATCGCATCAAGCTCAAATTTTTTTAATTTTACCGCATTTTCCTTGTAAACTTATTTCAGATATTATCAGATCTGATCATAGCAAAAATATGGTTTGAAATATGAAAATATATTTAATTGACTTATTTTGTCCATTTTAAATTTATAACTTCCTTTTGATAAACAAGTTTAAACAAATATGTACGTATAAGTACGTTAAAGCTGTAAAAAAATCGTTTATTTGATATCCATATTGGAACAATTACTTTTAGGTAGTTATAAAAAGGTGGCAACCTTTTCCGGACAAAACCTTTTCATTTAGTTGAAAAATACCATATTTTGCAATTGCAAACTTTCGTACAAGTCGTAGAGCGGTCGAAGTTACATATAACATAATTCATTGTATTCACAATCCGGCGCATATGGTATTGCATGTGCATATTTCGGTACATTTGCAAATTTTATTAGGGGAGCTCACGTTGAGTAGCATTTTAGGTGTAAAGTTGCTACGTAGCAATCTACCACATGTTTTGTTGCTCTTCCAACAACAAAATGCGTGCTAGATTGCCACGTAACAACTTTACACCTAAAATGCTACGGAAAGTGAGTACCGCTATTGTTGTAAACGTGCACAATACAACAATAAAATTAAAAATCACTGGGATATGCATGGGCAAGACCATATGCACCGGAGTGTAATTAACCTTAATAATATACAAAAGCCAATAAAAATGTATAGTACAGATGCATAAAAATTTGGCCCACTAACTTCTGATAAACAGATACATGATAAAAAAAAGAAGGTAGTTTCAAAAAACAAGTTTCCTAAATTATTTCGCATATTCATACCAATGTAATAATATTTCAAATCAAAAACCATTATCCGTGCTTGGTATTTTATTTACTTNGATAGTACAGATGCATAAAAATTTGGCCCACTAACTTCTGATAAACAGATACATGATAAAAAAGAAGGTAGTTTCAATAAACAAGTTTCATAAATTCTTTCGCATATTCATACCAATGTAATATTTCAAATCAAAAACCATTATCCGTGCTTGGTATTTTATTTACTTACGTAGCTCGCACTATCTTTATTTAAACTATATAAAATATAATCTATTTAAGAAGACGTCATCGTAATTGTTATTTTTATTTTATAATAAAAAACATGCGAGCATTATCTTTTTATTTTGAATGCAATCTTGCGAAAACCTTTTTATATTTTGGTTCAAATTTAATTTTAAATTTCTCATCAGATTTTGAAAAAAAACTAGGCTTTATGATTAGCGTATCACCATTAACTTGCACATATTTTTAATGTAAAATGCAAAACCGCGTATGTGAGGTTGCATAAATTATTTTCTAGAGAGTAAAAACACTCATATTTAAAAATGGTTCTCTTTTTTACAAAGAAATCGTATTTCAGGACGAATGGATAAGGCTTGACCCAAGAGCTTGTGTGAGCAAGTCGAATTTTTGGCAAAAAATGTCAGTTACGCGGTTTTGCACAAAGATACGCGGTTTTGTATTTTAAACGACGATATGTATGACACTTTCTTCATGCGTTCTGAAACCTAGTCGTCAAATTATGTAGCCGGCATAATTTTCAAGTCCATAAAATAAAATCTTCTACCTAAAAAAAAAAAATATTTCTTCAAGTGATCAGGTAGCATGAATTTGATGAAATGTCATAATTTTATTAAAAGACGAATGCTTAACAAAAACTACGAATGTCATTAAAAGAAACTACCTTCTTTTTTGTATCAGTACCAGGTTGATCGAGCTTTGCCCGGAGTGCATATATCGACTGCTGAGTGGAAGATCGACCTATCTGAGCAGCCAGTTCGAAAACGCCCTATCTCAAAAATCTTGTCAAGAACGCCCTATTTCAGAATTCGTTTCAAAAACGCCCTATCTCAGCTACCGATTCCAAAACGCCCTATATCAGCATATTTTCAACACATTTTGAAATGAGATAGGGCGTTTTTGAACCGAATTTTGAGATAGGGAATTTTTCAATTAAATTCTGAAATAAGGCGTTCTTGAAAAGTTTTTTGAGATAGAGCGTTTTCGAACTGGCTGCCGAGATAGGTCGATCTTCCACTCAGCCATCGATATGTACTTTTTAAAGTTTTCAAGATTTGGATAGCTTTCAAAAAAAATTTTGGAAATAAACAAAAAATAGGTTTTCGATATCTATGAAGTAAATTCCTCTCTACTCTAAAATTTAGGTGGAAACCCTATTCCGAAATACGCTGGAATGAAAGGTACATATCTTGAGCATATGTGTACTGTGTATACATAAAAAAATGTCGATTGAAATTAACAAAATAAAAATTTGTATTACATAGAACCCTGGCAATCCTGATGGAAAATATTTTCTGACCAAAGTTCTCAACAATACCTTCCATTTGATACCCATATTGCGATATTTTAGATAAATTGTGTATAATCGGAAATAAGTGGCAACCTTACACTATTATCCTAAGAGATAACATTTTATATATAGAGAAAGCATTGTTTAAGAACCTTCTTTTGGTACCCATGAATAGTAATATTTTAACTTTTTTTTTGTAAACAAAAAATTAAATAAATATGCGATTCAAAATAGGTGGCAACCTTAAAAAATCTTTTTGGATTAGGGATCTTTAAAATACCTTCCATTTGATACCCATATTATGATGTTTTAACTAAATTTTAATTTCGAATAGGTGGCAAGCTCGTACGAGTCTTCTCAGAGATAATGTCTATTCAGATAACCTTAGAATCCAAAACATTATCTGTGTACAAAATTTCATCAAAATCGTTAGAGCCGTTTCCGAGCACCTTATGGATATATATATATATATACAAGAATTGCTCGTTTAATGTAATAAGATGAAACATACCTCCAAGTCAAAATTACACATACCTAGCAGGGCTCCATAGAGAATCTGACACAAATTGATTGCCAATTAATTAATTGGCAATTAATAATTAGAATTTTTGTATGATAAATTGGGTAACACATAAGGTTCTTAATTGCCAATTAGGTGCCTGTTTGAACATAGTCTAAGTAGGGTATTGACAATACATATGTATATGCATCTGTGCTAAGTTTCAGTTCCCCAGCATAATTGGTTTTAGAGATATAGTGGTTTTCGCATTTTAGTCTATTATAGCATTAACACATTAAGTTAAACTTTTGGCAAATAAATTTAATCTTTTGGCAAATAAAATTAAACTCTACTACAGTACTAAACAGTGTTTGAAAAAGAAAAAAAGTACACTAAAAACTCCTGTTGCTGTGCTGGGAAAGCATTTCTTTTTAACTTTTGACGCTTAGCTTTACTGCGTCAATGTCAAGTGTTAACCTCCAGGATAACTGAAAAGTGTTTTTTGGTTTTTCTGTTCTGTTGATTTGACTGCTCACTTTTAAACAGTTCTGTCACAGCATGGTCTCAAATATTCGTCAAACTTTCTGGCGCATTTTAAAATGCTACAAATCTTGAACTCCCTTTATATATTTTCAAACGCAGGTACAAAAAAATGATTTATGTGCATTCGCATGGTGCATTCGCACATATGTACATTAGGGTGCTCATCGAAAATGTGGTTTTTGTAAATTTCAAGACCCAACCCCCTAATTTTATTCGTTTTTATGAGAATTATTATTGCCTATTTTTATAGATATTTTAACGGTCATTAAGAGGTCGCGACCTGTCGATTTAGGTTAAAAAAATACGGCTGTAGATTTATGAGTTTTTGGATGACTATTTTTGACTCGATTTCAAAGATCGAATGTCATCTGTCTAAAATTAAATCTATTTTCAAATGAACTGATACCCCATTAATTTCAATCGCATTAAAATTGTCGAATTTAGAAGCGTTTTCTTAAATACGGCCTTGAATTTATATTAATTATGTACTGGACTTTCAGATTTTTTGACCAGTGTGGCTAAGGAATTCATCAATATTTATTCAAAATTTATAAACATATACAATCGTTCTTTAGCAAAGAAGTGGATTTTCAGGAATTTTTACGAAACTGGTGATGGCTCCGCCCACTTATATCATATATGCGTATCTCAAAAGCTACTTGATCGATCTCAACCAAATGTGGTATTGCGATTAAGCTTCTTAAGCGCCACATTGAAAATTTTTGAAATCGGACAAAAACTACGAGTTCCACCAACGTAACGGTAGTTCAAAAAACACAAAGCTAGCTATATATTAGGGGAATTAGATTTTTTCAGATTATGACATACGTGAACGTACTCTTTATCCCATTCGGCTTATACGACTGACGTATCACGTAATTTTCATTCGTATGGTTTTCGATCCGTGAACGGGTGTTACGATTAGAGCCCTGGTCTTTCCATCGCAGTCGCAGGGCCTCCCTCTTCCTCTGCTGCCACCGTTATCTTATCTTAATTCATAAAGGCCCTAATCACAGGAGAAGCAAAAAAAAAACATTTTAAAAAGGAGTATCAAAAACAGGTACACTGCCGGCAAAAAGTATTGGCACAGCGAATTTCGCACAAAATATGCGCCAATTTCTATCCTAATATTTTTTCGCCAATTTTTTTTTTTAAATATGGCTCATTCTAAAACAACGAACACAAAAATATAATTTCTAAACTTTGTGTAAAATTCGCGAAAATTCAATGAATTTTCATTCAAATTTTCAACTTTTTTATTCGATTTTCTCGAACTTTCTTGAGTAGGCAATTTTGTTGCCAATTAAATTCTAGTATAAAAAATATATTTTTTTTTTGTTGAACGTGTTTTGCATTTTCGCCATTTAAAGTATTTTCTAAAATTTTTTTTGTATGGAAGACTGAGTGAAAAAAAATTTCCAAAAATCAATGGTTATTCGTAGCTACTTGGAACTTCTACTTCATTACAATAAAATTGATTGGGCTACAAATCTGCATACCCTAAAAAATTCTAACAAATCAGATTAAACACTTTAAAATTTGTATGAAGTTTTGAAATGAGTTTTGCACAAAGTTTAGAAATTATATTTTTATGTTTTTTGTTGTGGATTGAACCATATTTTTATAAAAAATTATCGGAAAAATATTGCAGTAAGAACTGTTGCATATATTGTAAAAAAGCAGCTGTGCCAATACTTTTTGCCGGCAGTGTAGGACTTTTTAAAAAGTGGCATGTAACTCCGGTGTGTTTGGTACTAACACTTTACAATTTTTATTTAAGGTGTACTCGAATACCTCCTACCAAAATCTGTGAAAAACGCAGTTTCAAAAAAGTGTTGGTTAGGGTCTTTGTGAATCAATGTATATTTACATAAATCGAATGAAAAGAACATCTTATAAAATCGACATACGATTATTTTTATTTTATTTTTTGTTTTATAGACATAAAAGTACAATATAGTATGTTGGTAGTATTAGTAGTTTGTTGTATTTGGGTAGAATATGTATGTATGTATGTATAACTACTACTCTATATGCCAAAGGCGAAATAAAATGCATATGCAATTCATCATTATTTATTTTGTCTTTTTTAATTTTTTTTAATCGAACACAAGATAATGAAATATGTCTGCGCGTTCATGCGAACTAATTTAAATACAGGATAACTCAGAACAATTCCGTAAATTTAATCGAGAAAAAAAAACAAATCAATGGTTATTCATTAAAAGACAAAATAAAGATTTCTGCTCATTAAATAAAGATTTCTGCTCATTAAACTTCTTGGGGAAAAGGCCGAAGATGTGGCTTGAATGAATGAGAGATGGTTAGTAGATGTATGATTCTAATAGCTAGCACTGTTATCCCATTGTGAATGCATTAGCTGATAACAAAAATTGTAAGGTTGCTGATAAAAAATTGTAAATGCTTAAAAAAACTAAGCGCAACTACACCCGTTACTCATATTATCTTTTCTGTTGCTCTTCTATCGTTCACTTCCGGCGCGAACGCGTTGCACGTTTGGCCGGCGCTGTTTTCTCTGCTGGCATTTCAACGGCAACAGCTTCCGCTGGCATTTCGGCACTGGTGGTGCTTGAAGGCGTAGCGGCATCGAATCGAACTACTTTGCGGCTCCGACTGCTACCTGTGCTCTCTGAGGCTGTATCTATGTGTGTGGCGTCATCTTGTTCGGCGACAGCGCGACGACGTCCGCGTTTCGGCGCAGGGGATTCGGTAGCCCTGGTAGCTGGTTTACGCGTTGTTACCGTACGTTTTTTATCTGCTGCCTTCCCTCCCTTAACCGTTGCAAGTGGCTTGTCTTCTACTTCTTCCGTAATCGTTAGCGCTTCCTCGTCTTCCTCATGCTCATCGTCGGCATCGACAGCTAGCGATAACTGGGGCCCACCACTACTGCTGGCTTCACTATCTTCTTGTAAGACGTTTTGTGAGGTATAGGAACGAGCGTCGTCATCGTCATCTAGCTGTTTATTGCGCCGTCCTCCGCGTACTCCGCGCCCAGCAGCTGTGGCTGTTCGTGCCTGCTTAGTTGGTTTTTGGGTTTCAATTGAAGGCGTTGCTGCCTGGGCGCGTGTTCCCTTTGTTTCGACATCAGTGTGTTGCTCCTCCTCGGTGGCATGAGCGCCTCGTCGCCCGCGTCCAACACGCGCTTTTGTGTGTGAACCAGTTGGCTCGTCAGTTATAAGTGCCGCTGCTGCCGCGGCTTTGGCAGCTCTTCCACTTCGGCCACTGGCAGTATGTGCCTGCGGCGTCGGCGTGGAAACCATTGCGGCCGATGTGTGGTGTGCTTCATTCAAATCACTTTCTAGGGGAATGTTTGCTTCAGCATGCTTGCCACGTCGCCCGGGCCGTTTAATAACTTGAGCAGTTGTTTTCAACTCTTTTTCTTCCGCATGACTGCTGCTGTGGGTCGTTTCTAGCTCAGAATGTGTGTGTTCTAATTCCGAACGCGATTCCTCTGAAGTCACCGCAACAGCAATGACGGCTTTTTCAGTGCGCGCCCGTCCACGCACCGGGGTGTGTGATTTTACAGGCGCCTCAGTTTCAATAGCGGAGGCTTTTCGGCCGCGTCTGACTGGGGTGCCGCGCGCTTGTGATGTAGGCGTTTCGGCACCAGCGGCTAAATTGAGTAGCAGCCGCTTCTTCGGAGTTTCAGCTTTAGCTCGCTCCTCCTCAAGGTACTGTTGTACGCGTGCGGTGGGTTTGCGTTGCCGACCACCACGACTTGTGGTTGCGACCGCCGATAAGATGGGAGTGCTCACGGCTTTAGACGCGATTTCTTTCACAGTCGCCGGTGTCGTTTCCGGTGGGCTCGTTTTAGTCGCGCTTGGGCTCCATTGTTTCGGAGCAGCGTTCGCTGCTATTGTAGCGCTAATGGTATTTATTTTAGGCAGCGCTGCTTTTTCGATACGTCGTTTCAGATCAACCTGTGCTTCCGCATCTGAGCTCTCGTCGTAGTTGCGGTCTTGTGCGGCAGCAGCTCGTCTTGGTATATTACGCGAGCGTTGTGGCGTCGTCGATGATGACGAAGTGTTGCCTCCAGCGTTGTTATCTGCATCGCCACCAGTACCTTCATGTATGCTACTATCGAGCGAAGAATCGCGTCGCTTCCGACTGAGTGGACGCTTCTTTGGCGGTTCACCTCCGCCGTCGCCAGCCGCTGTCCCTTCCACGCTATTGAGGGAGTCCTTGCGCTTACGTCCGCTGCGCTGCTTTGATGATACCGCAATGGGAGACTTCTTCGGTGCCGAACTAGTAGTAGCTTCCTCCTGGGGTCCTTGTTTATTGGTACTCTGCGATTCGTCTTCATGATGTGACTCACGGCGTCTGCGAACGCGCTTAGCCGCGGCCTTTGTCGATTCTTTTTCTTCTGTTTCGGATTTTTCAGCACCATCTGCATGAGCCGACTGACCTTCAGCTGTGGATCCACGTCGTTTACGTATCGCCTTATGTGGTTTCTTATCCTCTACCACTTTCACTTCCCCGCCATCTTCAGCATGAATGTCTTCACCGATTTCTTTTTTCATTTCTTCTTGTTGTTGTGCTGTCTGTGGCTTATTCTGGTGGGTCTTTCCTCTCGGCGCACCGCGTTTGTGAGCTGATGAAACTTCATTGATTGCTACTGTGGCAGCAGCGGCCGCTCCTCGGCGTCCTCGTCGCCCACCTACTGATTCCGAAGCCGCGTTCGACAGTTGCTCAACGGTAGGTTCTGCGTTTTCAGATGTTTTAGCCACAGGATCCGTGCCAGCGGATTCATCCACATTTTGAGCTTCATCAACAGCTTCTGTCTTGCGTTCATGCTCTTCATCTGTTTCTGCTTTCTTTCTTCGATTCACGCGGGTTCGACCATCATTGGCAGCCTTTGTTACTGGCTCCTCTTCTTTTAGTAGTGGCGTCTCTTTATTCGGTTCCACTTTGAGGTCCTCTGATGCCTCGGACAATTGCGGACTGCCTTTGGTTGTTTGTGAAGACTTGAGTGTACGCTTGTTACGTGTCAGTGCACGTTTCGAAGTCTCTGCTGTAGAGTGGTGCTCACACTCTTCATTTTCTCTCTCTGTTTTTATTGCGTCCCCGACTTTATCAATTCCTTCTTCGGGAACATTTGAAGACACAACCTCGGTGACTTCAATAAGTGTTGGAAGCACCGCGGCAATAGCAGCAGCATCCTCTTCTTTGCTCGTCTCGGAGGTTTCAACTACTTCCGGCTCCTCATTAGTTGGCCTACGCCCGCGGCGATGTCGATGAGTTGGATGCGACTCAATATGCTCCTCTTTGTTCGAAGTTTGACTCGATTCGGAGACGGTCTGCTTGCGTTTGCCGCGTTTAGCAACAGTTATAATAGCCGAAGTAACTGGTACTTCGACATCAATGTGATGTTCATATGTAATTTCAGTATTTATTTTCGAAGTAGAAATTTTCTCCTCGTTTTCGGCCGCTTCCGCAGCAACTCCATGTCGCCGCCTGCTCGTACCTCGTTTTGTTAATGTGTCTGTATCCTTCGTTGCTACCTCATCGACTTCTTGTATCACCTCTTCTGCGCCGGGAGTACCGCCACATACGTCATCAATCTTGTCAAATTTCTTCTCACTATTGTTATCATCAGTCGTGACTTCAGTCTCCAACTTCTTTTTGTACTTTACTTCAGCAGTTTTGATTGGATGCTGTTCCTCAGTTGTAATTTCGGGTTCATCATTTTGCACCTCTTTTATATCTTCCAATTGTACATCCTCTTTTATTTTTCCTGGACCTCGTCGCCGTTTACTTGTTGGTGCATCAGATGATGTGGCCTCATCTGTGCTGAGCTCGACGGGCGTTTCAGCACGTCGACGCCCACCACGCCGCCTGGTTGTTGTTGGNCCTTTTATTTTCCCTGGACCTCGTCGCCGTTTACTTGTTGGTGCATCAGATGATGTGGCCTCCTCTGTGCTGAGCTCGACGGGCGTTTCAGCACGTCGACGCCCACCACGCCGCCTGGTTGTTGTTGGCAGATGATCTTCATCTTGAGTAGAGCATTGGCTTGATTGTGAGCCTTTTCGATTGCGTCGTGTTGGCCTCTGTGCATGTGAATCCTCGTGTTTATCAGGTTCGGTTTCTGCAATGGTTTCTGTGCTTGAAGAAATGTCTCTCCGAGCTTCACTAGTCGGCTCAGTTGTAGTTTTCACAGCTTTATCTTCGTGTTCGCTAATGATCAAGGTAGCTGGTTTATTTTCAATTTTTGATTTTTCGCTGGAGCTTNATGTTTATCAGGTTCGGTTTCTGCAATGGTTTCTGTGCTTGAAGAAATGTCTCTCCGAGCTTCACTAGTCGGCTCAGTTGTAGTTGTCACAGCTTTATCTTCGTGTTCGCTAGTGATCAAGGTAGCTGGTTTATTTTCAATTTTTGATTTTTCGCTGGAGCTTGGCAATGGATATGCGCCCCCTATGGGCTTGTCATCCTCGGCGATATTGGCTGTTTCAGAAGTGCTCTTGAAGAGCACCTCATAGCTTGCCTTTATGTATGTTTGCAACTCTGCTTTTTTCTCGGCTATCTGTTCATTAAATGGTGCAGATTCTTCTACCAATGTTTTGCTTTCAATGTTTGCCTTTGAGATTGATGATTTATTAGCATTTTTAGCATTCATTTCAATTTCCTCAACCAGAGCTTTATTTTCAATGATCGCCTCAGAAATTGGTTCTTCAATTGCTTCGGTTGTTTGTTTTGATTGCGATTGTTTACGTCCTTTACGCTTATTTGGTTGTTGTTTTCCATTGGAAGTTGTCTCTTCGTGCACCTTCTCTTCCTTTGCCACATTTTCCGTGGTCTTAGTTGAAGTTTCTGGTGTACATACCTTATCAGCTTCTTCTAACTCCGACTTTGGCATTTCTGTCTCAGTATTGAATATATTTTCCTCAGTTTTTTCCAAATAATGCTTTTCTTTTATTGTTTCACNTATACCTTATCAGCTTCTTCTAACTCCGACTTTGGCATTTCTGTCTCAGTATTGAGTATATTTTCCTCAGTTTTTTCCAAATAATGCTTTTCTTTTATTGTTTCACGCTCGTCTTCTTCCAACGCTACATTCTCAATAGTTGCCTTGCAGATTTCTTCACACTTTTCTGGCGCTGTTTGTTTCGATTGTGATGGCTTTCGACCTCTTCTTTTCACTAGCGGTTCACTGCTTTCTACTTCGGCTACCTGCATAGAAGATTCCACGGACATATCTTCTGTGGGTGTTTCTGGCACTATTTCTTCTGATTTATTTTCAGACTCTTCTTTATGTTCGGGTAATTTTGTATCCAGCTGTAACTTTTGTTCGGGCAGATCAACATTCATAACCACTATTTCACCTTCAGTAAGTTTTTCAGCTTTAGATTGAACTTTTTCCTCTGCGGCGGTTTTCTTAGAGCGTGATGGGTTGCTAAGTCTTCGTTTAGCCGGTTCTTGTTTCCCCTCCGATGAAGTGGCATCGACTATTTCTTCATTATTATCACGGTCAGCATTTAAAGATGATGGTATTGGCTTATCTGTGTTCTTTTCAACGTCCTGTTCTTGTGATTTCGACTCTCCAATGGTTTCAGTACGTGGTAGTGGTTCTAATTGTACTTTCTCCTCAACAAGTTTCGCTGTTGTATCTAAGTATGGCTCCTTAATAATTGCTGCAGGTTTCTCAGATACACTCTTGATCTCGGTGGCTGCTTTAGAAGTAGGCTCACTTTCTTTTGCGCCCTGTGGTTTAGATCGCGATGGTTTCCGACCAGTACGCTTCGTTGGTTGGTGCGCTCTATCGGATAGGTTTGGTGCATCTAGATCTTCTCCCGACATTGATGCTTGCTGCACCGAAGCTTCTGTCTGATCAGCTATACTCATGCTCTCGGCAGCTAATTCATCTATTTCTGCGGTCGTTTGTTCAGATCGCCGTGGCTTGTGATCAGTACACTTCGCTGCTTGATGCGCTCTATTGGATGGTGCTGGTTCATCTAACTCACCCCCTTCATCAGGTTGTTTTATTTGTTGTACCGAAGCTTCTGTTTTATTTTGTTGACCAGCGTCCTTCGTTTCCTCTATTGCTACTAATTCACTCGTTTTCACTGGGCTTTCTTCACGCGTGTGTGTTGTTTCTGCGATGTTTTCTGCAGCGTTTGACTGTGCCTTCACTTCTATCACTTTTTCTTTCACATCATCTTCTGATTTTTCGCTTATTACATGTTCGCTTACTTCTGCTCCAATAATTGCTGGCGTCGCAGTGACAATTTTTTCCGAGTTTATTTCTTTAACGGTTACAGTTTCCATTTCTTCCTTTGCTTTAATTTCAATTGTTGCAGGCGTTATGTCTATTTCGATAGCAGTTTTCTGCTTGTTAACGGTATTTGATAGTGGTTCTTCTGCAATTTCTTCAACATCACTATCCAGCTGAATCACTGAATCGTCCACTTGTAATACCGGCGCATTTTCACCGTTTAGGGTTTCAGCCTTTTCCTCAGTTATGATAATATTTGTACCAGCTTCAACTTCAACAAGCACATCAGTGTCTGCAATTATCGGAGCTGTTTCACTATTTGCATTATTTAATTCCATTTCATCGCTAGTATCTCTAATTAGCTTTGGCACTTCCTCAGTGGCAGTGTACACCTGTGATTCATTTGGTATTTCTACCGCAGCTTGTGAAGTCTCTGCAGCATCTTCGATAATATCAGCATCAGCTGTAGACTCCACAGAAACTGCCAAAACGAGCATTTCATCCTCCTCAAGTGATTGCACATCAGCGTTAACTTCGGTATCGATATAAGCTTCGGCTACAGCATCTGGCTGAGATTGCTGCTCAACCGCTGTAGCTTCTAGTTGTCCAATTATTTTTGTTTCAGCTTCTTGTTTATCTTTTTGATTTACTGTTGAAACGTCCATGTTCGCCGATACGTCTTCTTCCACAACAGCGGAGGTTAGGTCAGTACTTTCTTGAGAAATGTTCAGCTCAATTATAGGAGTTGGGGCACCATTTTCTGTTGTGATAGTGAAGTGATCCTTGCTTTCAGTGTATATTTGCTTTGAACTCACAACATTGACTATGCTTTCATCAACGGCAATTTTCAAGGCCACCTCTGTATTTTTCAATTCAGTTGCGACTACAGTTTCCATTTCTCCAGCTTTGACTTCATCTGATGCATTTTCCGACTTCGTCTTTGCAATTTGTTGACTGGAAGAGCTAACGTCCTGAGTTGCAATTTCCTCAATTTTCTTTTCGACACTTTCTTCATCTGCTTCCTCTTCGGTTAAATCAAATATAACTCCTTGAGTTGTGTTAACTGTTAGCGGTTTCTTTGGCAGCTCATCGCATAAATCAAATATATCACTCTCATTGAACTCATTTTCGATGGGTGACGCGTTTTCTGAGCCTTCGCCTGGAACAACATTTATAGCTACATCGCCAGCTGACTCGAGCTTCTGACCACTATCATTTTTGACGGTTGAAGACTTTGTAGTTGAAGGAATTTCGGAATTATTTTCTTGAATTCTAAATTCCTTACCTAAAGATCCTTTAGTTGTGGTGTCTATACCGATTGAAGACTCAACGTTTGATGGTATTACCGCCTCATTTTCTTGTAATTTAACTTCTTTGGCTACAGGTTTATCTGTTGCATTATCTTTTTCAATTGAAGCTTCTGCACTGAGCGAAACTTCTGGCTGATTTTCATTTTCAAGTATAACATCTTCTGCTGAAGGTTTTGCGATTGTAACATCTTTTATAGCTTTGATATCAGGTTCAACCAATTTCTGTTCAATAGGCTCGGTATGTTTCACTTCAAGTGCTGAGATTTCGGTTGCATCTTGTATTCTTTGTACATCATCAACATCGTCAGCAGTAGCTGTAGAGTTTATTTCTGCCTCCTCAGTTTCAACTGCCTGTTCTGTAGGTTCGTCAGAAGTTTCGGCAAATTCTTGTCCTTCACTAGCAGTTGTCTCGTCTGCAGGTTTAACTTTATCTACTTGCTCCGATAATCCAACAGTTGCAATCGCTAGTTTCTCCTCCATCACCTGTACAGGCTTCAATGTTTCCTCCTTTGATACATCGTTCGAATTTTCTACCTTAGCTGTTTTTTCCGATGCACTGATATAATTTTGAGCTACCTCGGCGTTGGTATCACACTCCTTATCAGAGTCGTCTACCTCTTGTATACATTCATCAATAAGCGTTGGTTTTTGCTTGCATTTTTCTAGTTTTGCTTTTTCTTCAATGAAATCAACGGTTACGTCCGATAGGCGCTGCTCAGCGCCCAGTGTTAAACGACGAGGAGCTTGTAATATTTTCTGCGCACGCGTTTTATTGACTTGATCAGGTGTGGCGGCCCGTCTACCTTGACTGGTGATTGTTTTATGTGCCTGGAAATTACTGAATTCTGTGTCAAACTCTTCATTTGGTTTTGATGCATTTACTTTTTTATTTTGATCATTATTCTCCATCTTAGCCGTATTGTCCGCTTCTTCAGCGAAATTAGTCACTATCTCAGATACGGACGACAGATCCACGGACTCTTCATCAATCTCTATTATACATTTATCTACGAGCGCAACAGAATTCGCTCTTTCCCCAGCTAAACGGGATTTTTCAAGCGTTAAGTCAATGGAACTGCTAGCAAGCAACTTCTCGGCGCCCATGCTCTGCCGACGTCCTCTCGTATATTGTGGTTGCCGTACCTTACTGCAACGGTTAGGAGTGGATGCGCGCATTTGCTGGCTGGCAAGGTTTTTGTGTGGCTGAAAGTTGCTAAACTCAGTATGAATATCACTTACTTTAGTCTTTTTAAACGCTTTTGAGTTACTGAGCACTGTGGATTCAATGGATTCGGATGCACTAGAATCGTCGAGGTCGATGATCTCAGTGTTATGTGCACTTTTAATTGTTTCTTCAACTGCGGGTGTTTCTGTTTGAGTTGTGCTCTCAGCCGGTTTCGTCCTGTCGTCATTTGTGTCAATTCCGTCAGCATATTCTGCTTCAGAATCGCTACTGTCTACAAACATTACAGGAAATTCTTCCTCGCCCATTGACTTATTAGCGCCTGTTGACGCAATATCATTTCCCGATTTATTTGATTTTACGTCGGTCTTTTCTTTTTCTTTCGCATCATTTTCCCCCTTGTCTTGCATCGACTCGGAATCGCTTACTATCAGTGGCTCTGAGAACACGGATTCGTTGGTTTGATCAAGCAAGTTAATACCACTAATTTCTGATTCAATGGGTGTTGTTGGACGCAATGTATCGTTTTCATCAGCTACTACCTTATGCACTGATTTGGAGCTCTTCGATGCACTTGGGAGCAATGGATCTGCCATTGAGGACACGGCACTTATATCTGCAAGTAATTCTTCGGTTGTGTCTTTGTTCACACCAATGACACTTGTCTTGCAAGCCGATGTTGCAAAAGGATCTTGTTTTTCTTTCGAGGATTCTAATAATGAAGCCGAAACAGTAACTTCTTGTTCCTCTTCTTCCAGCTCAGCATTTTCATCCAAATTATCTACCCATTCTTGTATATCGGTTTTAGGCAAATCGGATATAATATCTGTTGCTGAGAAAGGTGAAAGTAGGGAATCTGTTGCTACAACTGATCGACGTTTGCGTTCGTAAACTTTTTGTGGTGGCGTTTCATCGAGCGTAGTGCGCTCACCTACTAATTCTTCGAATACTTCTTCGGCGGAGAGGTTTCGTTTGGTTGTAGTTTTCGCTGCGGGTGTTTCGGGTACGATTAATTCGATATCACTTTCACCAGTTGTAGAAGTTACGACGTTTTTATCTTCCTCCTCCTTACTTTCCTTTTCCGTGTTTTCTTCAACATCCTCTGTAATAGTAGTATCAACACTAGTCAAACGTGTACTTACGGGCGTTTTGTAGATATCTTCCAGCGGCCGCTGGCTATTGCTATGTAGTTCATATTCAGTTGTGGCAGTCATAATATCGAGCATGGTATCCGCACTGGGTTCCAAAACAGCGCTTGCTGGTTCGCCAGGTATCATAACATCTTTAGCACGTGGCGTTTTAAAGAACTGATCGAGCTCTACATCTTCATCGTCATATTGCGCGTTAAGTTTAGAGCGCTTTGGAGTTTGCATAAGCTCGTCCAGCCCGCCCAATTGGGGTGTACTACACGCTTTAGGTGTGCGTAATAGTTCCCGCATACCACGATATTGTGGCGTACTGGTGTGTTTGGGAGTTTTCAACAGCTCACGCATACCAACAAATGTTTCGTGTGTTGCGTTAGAACTCGAAGGCTCTTCTTGTTCTTCTTTTTTGCCCCAAACAACCTCCTCTTCATGTGCTTTCTTTGTTACTCTGGTTATGGCTGTAGGGGTCTTCACTAAATCAGCTAGTCCTGAAAAGCGTTCTTCATCATCAGTCAAGTCCGCTGCAGCTGTCTCAACTGTTGATTTGGACGTGCGTCCTAAATCTCGTACACCAATAAGTTTTGGAGCATCGGCGCATGGTTTGGGCGTTTTCGGCGTTTCTGTAGCTGTGTCTAGAATCTTTACGGATTTACGATGTCTCTTAGGAGTTTTTGGCGGCATATCAGCGTCAGAATTTGCTGAAAATTAAAAAAAAGTTTGAGAATTAATTGTATAGCAGATTCTGTTAAAACGGTGAACAGTAAAGAAAATGAAAAGGTAGTTACTATTCTGTATATGAGACATTCTTTTTCATATCGGACACCAAATCTGGATTACAATTTCAATTGGCTTCATATTTTTTTTATGCGATCTATACATGAAATAACCTACCATGTTTGCGAGGAAATTTTTTTTCTCTGACCTATGATCTGCCAATGTTTTGATTTTTTCATCATTCTGACCAATCATGTACTTCTTCAAGTCGTTATATCCTAATGTTAGAAACTGTGTTTGCTGGGTATCTATTAACAGCTTGACTATTTTTCTTCCGTAGAGGATTTATGGACCTTTAAAATGGTGTATAGCAATATATTGTAATACATACGAAGCTTGTTGGGAGTTTTCATCGGTTAAACTTTAATTAGACCCTATTTTTCTTAAGTTTTTCAACGTTGACCATAAAAGTTGCCAAATATGGTGTATTTACCAAAGAGAACATTAGGGGTATTCTCGAAATCTTGCAAAGCCGTTGCACGTAGCACGGATTGCACGGATTGCATAATTTGCAAACACCTATCAACAAAATACATGGGAAACAACATTTCCCACCGCTGCAAAATATGCAACGTTGAAACAAATGTATATATTTTGCAAAAAATTATAGCAAAATAAATACGACCCTGTGCTAGTTGTTTTGTTGTTGGAATTGCTACATTTTTCTCTCATTCCGCTCGCTTCATTTTTTCGCTGTCTCTTGTTATTGTATTTGATACAGAATTTCGCTGCTTGCTACCTATCCATGCTACCACTTTGCAATGGGATGCTCTCGTACTCTTCCAAATTTGGAATAGTATTTTTGCATTTCGTGCAATCCGTGCATCGTGCAAGACTTCGAGAATACCCCTATTTATTTTCGAAGAAATTGATATATCACCTAATGTAATTGAATAAAAATTGTCGAAGTGGAGCAATTTAAGCAAAAAGACGGCCTTGAATTTATATGTGTGTACCGGACGGTCAGATTTGTTGAGCAGTATGGCTAAGGAGCTCATCAATATTTATTGAAAATTTATATATGCAATGGCTCTTAACCAAAAACTCAAGCCGATCTCGACCAAATTCGATATACACATTGTGCTTAGCCTCCTTAAGCACCGTGCCTACAGCGTTTACGTAGGCTGCTGGATGACGTGTCTGACCAGTAGCTTACTGATAGCTTCTGTCTTGTCGTTGTTGAAAGCACCATCAAAGTCTAGGAAGCTAGCTAGGGTAAATTAGTTTTGTTCACCGAGAAAATAATTTGTACACACTTGGATCCGTTTTTATCGACAATAACTTGAATGGAACCAACTAGCTAAATCTAAAAATTAATAAACTTTAGCTAGGTACTAAAAAATAATATAATGAATAATAATACATATTTTTAAATGAACTAGTCGCCATATGTATGTAGGAAACTGATGGTTACTACGACAAAGTAAAGGAAGTCAGAATAAGAATGAATAATCTGCCTGAAAGAAGCTGGTTTTATTTTTGGTACATATAATGACAATTCAGCTTGATGCCGTTTTTAATGAGAACAACAATAATTTGCAAATGGTAAAAATAAATAAAAAAAATTTCATATAAATTGATTATGTTTGAAATGCAACCGTTAATACCAGCTAGTAGTTAGCACTCGTGCGGCTGTGACCAGATTAGATCTATTTATATTTTTTTAGCCACAGATACGAGTTCTTCCTTCCTTTTATGTCAAAATCAAACAAATTTATGATGTTGAGTAATAGAAAATTCCTGCTGGACTTTTTGGCGAACAGAACTATTATCTGTATTGAAGTCTACCCATTACATACAAGAATTCTCAATTATATATTAGCCTTTTCTAATTCTCCCCACGTTGTCGATATTTGGCCATGCTGAAGAGTTTACTTATCGTTATTTTAAGTTGTCCTAACTCCGGCTAAAAAGCAGAACAGCATGCATCGAATGTCTTAGATAGATCTTTACAAAAAGTTAACTGCTTGGAAAAAAAGCAATGAGACTAAAACGAATCTCCTTCGGTGCCCAAAAGTAAAGATATGTATATGTACATATATACAAATATCTTGTATATGGACCCACACCATGTGAAAAATCTCTGCTCTCTATGGATGATTATTATTTTTTCTACTAAAAATAGCAAATACAAACCTCTGGCTTCTTCTTTAACTTCTTTGCCATATTCATAATCGGATTCATCTAGAATTTCATCGGATTCATTAGTTTTTACCGTTACTAAAGCGTCAATTTCAGACAGCTCTTCTGCTCCGTCATTGGTTGCTATCGCTATGGAAGAAATTTCAAGATTAAAGCATAAACTCAATAACGTTATTGGACCAAACAATACCCTTTGCATTAGCTGTACTATCTGAGGTATTATGGACGATGTCTTTTTCATCTGTTTGAAGTTCGTTGAATGAAGAATCCGGATGACCTAAAAGTAATGTGCGGTTAATTTGAAATACATTCGAAAAAATTCTATAACAAAATATTACATTCAGACTCTGTGTCAGTAGACTTTATATTATCGTCAGGCAGTTCACACGCTTGTTCACTTCGCACTACAATTAGAAGATTTTTCAGTCATATACATACATATATAAACATATTAAAAATATTTATACATATATGCGTTTAACTTACCTTCATTAATTACATTCGAATTTTCTTCATTTTCTACATTTACTACTTCAAATGTTGCTGGGTTTATTTCCACGTCCTGCTGCGTTTTGGTGTTAACTTCTTCACAAATGCTCTCCTCAATCACTTTCGCTAAGTTAGGCTCTGAAGGCGTGGAAAAATGGAAACATACCAATGAGAGTTTAATTTTAACAACAAAATGAGTGCGCCTAGGCAACACAACAGAAGTGAAACTTCCCCCCCAAGGCGAATTAATATAAGGTGATAGCAGGAGTACAAAAACAAAAATTTACATGTATTTTGTTTTTGCTTTGGCGGCATAAACTGTCAAAATCTGTAAGAGTGTGTGTAGAAATTTAAACAAAATTTTTCAATTTGATATCAGAAGCCGTGCGGCGAAACACATACACAAAATCAGCTGAGCTAGTAACACTACCTTATATAAATTCGCCTTGCTCCCCCCGAATAATTAATTTTTTAAATTATGTTCTGACTTTTTATGCTATGATTGAAAATTTTTTGTTTTTTTTTTAATGAAAAGATGATACGAATTTATAATACAAAAATGGCAAATTACTAATCTCAGAAAGAAGAGAGTGAGGGAAGTTTCCTTCAAATATATCGTAGCTTTCATTAAACCTACCAGTTGCTTCCGAAATTTCACCAACAGAATGCTTATCAGCTTCCAAATTGTGTTGTTGAATGTCTAGAAATAAAAGAAATGCCTTACAAAAATATAAACTTATCGAAATATATTCACTCGCTCTACTATATCTGCGTTCACCTTTGTTTTTTTAAATATTCACAATATTTTTTTTGTTATTTTTGTACAAAAATATGGTTCATGCTTAATGTGACCAACTATTTCATAGCTCAAAGAAGTACAGCTTAGGTTGAGTTAAATTAACGCCGCGATCCCATTATGGAATTTCGAATGGGGCTAATTTCGATCCCTGCGAGCTCAGTGTTTGTTCAGAAGTGCCGTCCGAAATGCTTCCATCTTAACCTCGCGAAGGTTGGACAGTCTAAAGGAAAGTGTGGAGATGATTCCACTTCATCCTCTTCTTGACAGCTGAATCAAAAGGATGAATTGAAATACTAAGTCTCACCGCATGAATACAAATCGCACAATGGCCTGTCAGAACCTTCATCACTAGCCCTTGAGGTAACGTGTTTTAAAGTGCCCTATAAAAACATATTCTGCAGCAGAGAAACGTCTTCTTTTCTTTTTTTTAGGCACAAAAAGACCCGGTTTTCCTTATCCTAATAGCAGTTCGTGCTGCGACAATTTTGTTTGCAATATCCGCAGACGCCGTGTTCAACATATGTATGTTAAGCTTCAGTGTAAGTGTGGTTCTTAATGCTCCGCTAATTCTTGTTTTACAAGTCTAGCTTTCTCTAGTGAGTTCTACCAGACAAGGGCTCCTTGAAAAATTATAGGCTTAAATCTGGTTTCCCAGAGCTTATGAATGCATTTAGACGAGGGACCCCACCATTTACTGATAGCAGTACAAGGCACCGACACCTTTCCTCACGGCTTCAACGATAGCCGCCGTTAATCACCCACCTAGTTACCTGGTTCAGGTAACCTTGAGCCGGATCAAACAGGGTGTATAGAAATCGTTCCTTAATCAAAAGTTCCACATCATCTACATAGGCGATCACCCGACAGCCCACTTTTTCCAGCTCCTCTAGAAGGTCGTTTACAACCGCTATCCAGAGCAAGGGAGAGAGAACACCACCTTGTGGATTGCTCCTATTGACTCTGCACTGAGTGCAGACGCTCGCCCACTCCGCCCGGCAGTTCTGTCACCAAGTAAGCTGTATATAAGCCTTATTAGATTGGTTTCCACCCCCATATTATGAATATACTTAACTATTGCCTCTGGAGTGACATTGTTGAAGGCCCCCTCGATATCAAAGAATACCCCTACTGTATAATCTTCATGCGCGAAGGCTTCCTCTGACCACTGACAGTCACGAGGAATCGCGTTTCTTATGTAAAGTTCTATCAGTCTCTCTAGCGTGTTTAGCAAAAGCGTGTTTAGCAAAAACAAAGAGACTGATAGGCTTAAAATTCCTAGGGGAAACAGGGGCATTCGGGATGAACGCAACACTGACTACCCTCCAAGCTTAAGGATGTACCCGGTCCTCACGCAGTTCGCATAAATAGGATCCAACCAATTGTACGACACCTTCAGACCTCTTTGCAGCTGCGCAGGTATGATGCCATTTGTCCCCCGCGACTTTAATGGTTTGAACGAATTTATCGCCCAGGCCATGTGATGACCGTCCAGAAGATCGGAGAAGGACAGGACCTGGGGGGAGATTCCGTAACCAGTTAGCGACAATTTTCGAATCGCTGTAGCACTTTTCGGCGCAAACAAAAAAACATTTATATCATGCGTCAAAAAGTGCGATAGCGGTCCGAAAATTGTCGCTAACTGGTTACAGAATCTCCCTCCTGAAGTACAAAATATCGCAAAGAAGTACATTTGACTGTACTTCGAAGTAGGAAGTACAAGAGCGAAAAAGATGTACGGTTGGTCACATTATTCATGCTATAAACAAAACCATATCAATCAAGGTTTCAAACTGTATACAATATTTAGGAAAATTTAATGAATTTTCATCAAAATTTTAAACTTTTTAGTCAGGGTTTTTTACGAAAATTTCTGGTATGGTATACAATTTAAGGAAAATTTAATGAATTTTCATAAAAATTTTAAATTTTTTACTCGGGTTTTTTACGAAAATTTCTGGTATGCAGTTTTATATCTCATTGAATTTAGTATAACAATGTAAAAATTTGAAGCGGCTGAGAAATCGCGTTGATTTTTAATATTTTATTTTTGCTTACGACTCTAGGCATTTTTCTCCATAGAACAAAACATTCACTCATACCTTGTATGGAGAAAAATGCCTAGAGCTGTAAGCAAAAAAATTATTCAAAATCAACGCGATTTCTGACCCACTTGAAATTTGTACATTGTTATACTAATTTCAATCGGCTATAAAACTGCATACCAGAAATTTTCGTAAAAAACCTGAGTAAAAAATTTAAAATTTGTATGAAAATTCATTAAATTTTCCTTAAATTGTATACAGTTTGATACCTTGATAAATGGTTTTGTTAATTGCATCAACCATATTTTTGTACAAAAATAATAAAAAAAAAGTATAGCTTGCAAAACATTGTGAATATTTAATAAAACAAGGGTGAACGCAGATATAGTGGTGCGAGCGTATATATAGAGCACTCACCAATGGACTCCTGTGCAGCTTCTTTGAATTCTTCTTCAATAATCGCACCCATATCTTCGGCTACTGAACATTCTGTCAATATAGTCGTTAGTCTGGCGCGCAAACCACCACGTTTATGCGGGGTCAATGAGGCAGCAACGGCCTCCTCATTGTCCAACGACAGCGATGAACGTCGCCTTGTGATACGATGTGGCGTGTAACTCACCTCAGCTGATGCCGAAGCCCGACGACGCGTGGAGCGGCGCGGTGTACCAGCTTCGGTGACGACTTCCAGAGTTGGTGTTATACAACGAGTCGGCGTGAGATCCTCATTTGCTGAAGCTCTGCGTCTAGCACTGCGTCGAGGCGTATAAGTGCTGCTATCAATTGCCAGTTGTGGAGTTTGTGCGTTCATTCTGCTTTGAAGCGGCGTTTTCAATAATGTCTGTATGCCTATCAGCTCCTCCTCGTCACCTTCAACTGCAGCAGACGCCGCTGCTGCGCTGGTGGATGCCTTCGGAGTGCGCATTAGATTACGCAAGCCAATAAAACGGGGTGTGGAGGTTTGTGATTGCTTTGGGGTGCGCAGCATTTCACGTATACCACGGAGATTTGGTGTTTTGGGCCCCTCCAACGCAGAGGCACCAGTTTCAGTGGCGATGTCAATGGATTTGTTATCCTCATCGGCGGCAATGATTTTCTTCTCCTCCTCCTCCTCGTTAGTGACTGCTTCAACTGTTTTGACGTTTTCATGTACCTCAATAACAGTTGTGTTGGTGTCAATTGACATAGTCGCAAATTCATTGGAAGCCTGCGTTGGCTTTTTAGTTGCTTCCGACACTTCGTTGGAGTCGTTTTCGATTGATGTGGGGTTTACTGCAGGTTTCCCGGAGTCCACTGAAGACCCCTTGAGTTCTGAAACAGATTCTTCAATTGCCTTAACCGGCTCTGCCATCGTATTGCCAATAAAAGACTTATCTGTCTCTACTTTTCCGAATTTATTCGAATTCGGGACAGCAATCGTTAACGATTTCGCTTCGCAATCTGCTGGTGTTGCATGTATATCTTTGTCGGTCACTGAAGTTTGTTGCTCTACTTCATCATCGGTAAACAATATATTTTCTTCAAATATTTCGGTTTCTTCATTTTCTATCAGTTCAATTTGTACAGACTCCACCACAGCAGCCTCCGAGGCAATATCATCTGATTTTGGTTCGGTTTTAGTGGCTTTTGTTTCATCCGCAAGCTCATTTGGAGCACCTTCACTATGATCTACCGGCTTCTCTTCAAGGTCGCCTTTTGTAGACTCTGGCGCATTAGAAGTATTTACTTCGGCAGTAGTTATTTCGAGCATCTTCATTTCTGGTTCTGTAGGGTTATTTGTAATTTGATCAACTTCACTTATGATTATCGGTTGTTTGGAGGCCCCTTCTTGCTCTTCTGATGTTATTGTCTTTTCTACAGAGCTACTTTCAGTAGTGGACACATCAAACTCACTGGGCGTGGTTATCGATGTAATCGATACCATTTCCGTTTTCACTGAACTAGCATTCGAGCCGGTGGACACGATCTCAGATGTTGATGGCAATATATCAGAATCAGTCGATGATACATCCTCATTCACGCCTGGTTTAGCGTCGGGGGCCATCTTACTTGAATTTGGATCTTCCGAGACAGCATTGTCGGCGTTCTGGTCGCTGATTGTAAAGTCTTCCACATCAGCTTCCAATTTGTTGGTATTTGTTTCTTGTTCAGCAGTCAAAGCACCTTCTATTGCCGTACTATGTGAAACGTTGGTATTATCCTTAGCAACAAGCTCTTCGATTTTCTCGCCTACGTTCGCAGAAATCGCTGCTTCCAATTCAACGGCGTCCTCATTTCCACTGCTCGTGTTATGTATGTCTTTGCCCAACTGCTGTTGCAATTCATCAGATTTATTCAGAACATAATCGATCTCTTCCAGCAGTTCCGCTGTGCCTTGAGATTCCCCGGTGGCTTTTGGAGCGCCTTCGTCTTCAAGGCCTTCGGTAGGCACTGGAGTGACCAGAATGGTTTCGGCTTCGTTGGCATCTAGTTGTGCAACCATGACGCTACTGCTTACCTCATCTGCATCTAAGGTCTCGAGAACTCTATCGTTGGACTCTTTTGAAGTCTCTTGCGTTTCAGCTTCCGCAGTGTTTACTATTTCTTTGATCCGGTTAGAATCTGCAGAGATATCTTGCTGATCCGTTTCCAAAGTAGTTGCACTCGTACCTAATAATTGCTCAGTCCTAACACTTCGTTCCTGGTGTTGCTGACTAGCTATTGTCCCTTCTTGTGGATTAGTCGTCTCTATTGGTTTATCACTCGACTCGACAACTTCGGCGAAACTTTCCGATATGTGTTCTGACACGTTATTGTCTTTATTTTCTTTGAAGTCTTGCACACTCTTCTCTTGCTTTTCAAACCCAATGGTTTCTGCAACATCAACGGGTATATCAGGCCCTGCCTCGGCCCCAACCACAGATACTGATTTCTCTGGCGAAAACGTTTTATTAATTTCCTGATTTTGTGACATGGATGCGTCCATTTGTTTAATGGAATCTTGTTTAACCGGCGAAACTATTACATTTTGAGCAGTAGAAGCATTTTCAGCTTTAAGATTCACCTCCTCTAGCGAGTCATCCACAGTGAAGGTGCGGCTTAACTCATTAACTTCATTTTTAACATTATCGCTTAAAACATTCTCTTTCCCTTCTTTTCCTGGAGTATCTGAAGGCAAGTCCTCATTTTTTGTTTTCTCCGATGCTAAATTTGTAGTTTCATTTTGTCCGCTTCCCTTTATCGCAGCTGCAACTAGGCTGCGCGCACGCGAAGCTACTTGACTGCGGCTTGCGCTAGCGGTGCAGAGTGACTTACGTGCTTTTGCCACAAGTTGAGCACCGATGGATGTTGGTGAATGTTTGCGTGGAGGCACAATCGAACGCCGTGGTTTCGAAATATGTGATGTGAGTGTTGAGCTGCCGAATGATTTGCGCACACCTCGTAGTGGTGAGGTACGCTTTGCTACTGCTGCGCGCGATGCAGAAGCGGGCACTTTCCTGCCTAGAGTGGCACCCATTTGCAGCGGAGTGGAAGTTGTTATTGCACGCTCCCTTGCGGGGGTTGATGTGCTGCTTGCACCAGCCAAGCTGCGCCCTGTCGTGAAGCTGCGACGCTGTGCTGCAGCCACGTTACTCGGAGATCCTATAGCGATGCGTCCCTTAAGCGTGGAACGGGCTGATCCGCCAGTTTCATCCATATTAACTTTACGCATAGGTGTGGTGGGTAGTTGTCGAATTGGCGTGGTGCTACTGGGCGCCGTACGTAGTGGAGTGTTGATCTGCTTCTTGGCGCTGGTCAATATGGCACGTTTCATTAGGGACTGCGGTGTGCGCAGTGGAGTAGAAGTTACCTGTTTATGTCCACCACGCTGTGGGGTCTTCGACGGTGCACCCGCACGCACGGACGGTGAACTAGTGCTGGGGGTGGCCGAGTCTTCTGTCGAGATTTCAATTACCGCAGTAGATGAGTCAGTGGAACCATCGACACTTATAACTGACTCAGCACTTTGTGGTGTTATATTGGATTTACTGGTCGACGGCTCTACTAACGGAGTCCCTGGTAGCGTATGAACGCCCTCCTCTTCCTCTGGACCTTCTTTTACGTTGGAAAAGGCGAGCGGAGTGGTAGACAGTTTGACGTCGCTGGGAAGTGTTTTATTGCATTTAAAAGTAGGGCGTCGACGCGAGCTGGCTGGTGCCAATACGCTCGGTGTAGTTAAATCAATTAAATGCATGGAGGAATTTCCGGCAGCCGTACGTGAACCGAAAGCTTTCTTCGACGTTGCCGGCGTGGTGAAATCAATAAAGTCGCGACTGCCTTCGTCATTGTAATCAGAGAGCACGCTTTTCGGCGTGCTGTATACGCTCCTGGGAGTCCTGGCTAGACAAGTAGCTGAAGGCTTACAAACTGCTGTAAAAGATTTTTCGATGCGAACGCCGGTTTCGCGGGGTGAGTACGATGTGATCACAACATCAGATTGGTGGCACAACGACAAAAGACTCCTTTTCTTTTCAGTACTTTTATTTTCTTTGTTTTGTGTACAATTTATTAGATCCGCTTTCGGGGTATAATCTAACTTAATTAGCGGTGTACTGGCAATGGTTGGCGCACTTCGCTGTAGCTCTGGTGTAACGCTTCGACGTTCCTTAGGCAAAGTTTCTATTTTTATTTTGCCATCTGCACTATCTTTTGA
This sequence comes from Rhagoletis zephyria, assembly GCF_001687245.7. Taxonomy (NCBI): domain Eukaryota; kingdom Metazoa; phylum Arthropoda; class Insecta; order Diptera; family Tephritidae; genus Rhagoletis; species Rhagoletis zephyria. The sequence goes on along the minus strand of NW_016159426.1, from coordinate 6,929 downwards.
TGCAGTAGTTTGATTTGATATGCCAAGTTCATTATTACAAACTTCTGGTAGTTGTGAAGATGTGTCCTCTTTTGCTTCGGACTTATTTGTGTCTGTGCTGGTACTAACTTCTTCACCATTCTCGGACTCCGTGATGCTTGGTATTTCAGATGAAGTGTTACCTTCGTCATCTGAGTTAATGCAGTATGCAAAGCTATTTGTTGAAAAATTAAATAATTCCCAAAAATAATACATTTAGATATTTTGTTGTGTTGTTTTTTTTTGTGTAATTAAGACAAATAAAAAATGTTGCTCAAGAAAAAACTGAAGAGAATACACGCAATTATGAATGTATGTATGTATATATATCGATCAATATCGACTTTATTTCAAAGCTCTAATAAGATGAATATTTTAGTTTAGGTGAACANTGAAAAATTAAATAATTCCCAAAAATAATACATTTAGATATTTTGTTGTGACATATTGTATTTCAAGACAAATGCGTATGTTTTCAAATAAAAAANTGCCATCTGCACTATCTTTTGATGCAGTAGTTTGATTTGATATGCCAAGTTCATTATTACAAACTTCTGGTAGTTGTGAAGATGTGTCCTCTTTTGCTTCGGACTTATTTGTGTCTGTGCTGGTACTAACTTCTTCACCATTCTCGGACTCCGTGATGCTTGGTATTTCAGATGAAGTGTTACCTTCGTCATCTGAGTTAATGCAGTATGCAAAGCTATTTGTTGAAAAATTAAATAATTCCCAAAAATAATACATTTAGATATTTTGTTGTGTTGTTTTTTTTTGTGTAATTAAGACAAATAAAAAATGTTGCTCAAGAAAAAACTGAAGAGAATACACGCAATTATGAATGTATGTATGTATATATATCGATCAATATCGACTTTATTTCAAAGCTCTAATAAGATGAATATTTTAGTTTAGGTGAACATTATAACTCAAGTAAAAATTGAGATATCTTAACGAAACTTTGTACGTGCACTTCTTTCGGACGTGGGTCGGATGGTATTGAAAATAGGAAAAATCGGACTAACAACCACGCCTACCTCCCATATAACGGAAATTTTCAAAAATACGAAAACTGCAATATTTTAGTAACTACTAAAGATTATTCAATCAAAATTGATATTTACAATAATTTTTAGATGAAAAATAAGAATACTATAAATTTTTGGAAAATGGGCGTAGGCACGCCTACTTATGGTTACATGTGTATATCTTGGTAAACGCTGCGCCAATTTCTTCCAAACTTGGCACAGTTGTTAGCCTTGCTACAGCATACCAAATGGCCGAAAATTTTTAAAATCGGACAATAACCACGCCCACATTCCATATAAGGGTAACTTAGAGAAATACGAAATCTTCGATAAATCAGTAAATATTAAAGCTAATTTATTCAAAATTTACGCTTGCAACAATTCTTTACCAAAAAATACGTTTACGATAAAATTTTGGAAAATGGGCGTGGCACCGCCCACTTATGATCACATATATGTAATGGCCGAAATTTTTTAAAATCGGACAATAACCACGCCCACATCCCATGTAACGGTAATTTGGAGAAATACGAAATCTTCGGACAAATCAGTAAATATTAAAGATAATTTATTCAAAATTGATGCTTTCAACAATTCTTTACCAACAAATACGTTTATGATAACATTTTGGAAAATGGGCGTAGCACCGCCCACTTATGATCACATATATGTATCTCGGTAACCACATAAAAGCAAAACGTTGAACGCTTTTGATATAACGGTAAAATTCAGAAACGCTTCAAACTAAGGACGCTGATTTACTCAAAATTTATACGCCCCGGCTTACCATGTAGCGGTAGCTTTCAGAAAGGTGAAAATCATATATTTAATACTTGCGCCGGGTGTCTAATGTTCGACTCCGCCCGAACTTAGACTTTCATACATGTGTGTTCAACTGAGTTAAGTTGAGTTAAGGTAAGGTGAAGTTAATTTAAGTGGAAGGTGAAGTGAGTTTAGATAAATGACGTGAGTTGAGCTGAGGTGGGGTAAGGTAAGTTGAGGTGAAATAACCAGAGACCTAGAATAATAATTATTTCATGGGGGAGTTTTGAAAAAGTCATCCAAATTTTCGTAAGAATTATAAAAGTATTTTGATAGACTTTTTTAAGCCATCGATAACTATTATTTTAAGACTTATATAGTAAAAGTCTTTTGATAATAATTATCAGCAAGATATACATATATTTTTAACTCTTCAAAGACTTTTATTTTCAGAATTATATTATAAAAGTCTATTCATATCCCCTATTCTAGAACCCGAATTTTCGAAATTCGTAATTCGTAGCTACGTTACGAAAAACGTAAAACCGATTGAAACATTTGTATAGTGTTGCCAATGACACATGTAAGATAAACACAGTTTTTACAGGAAAGTAATTTTTATTTGTGCAGTTTAACAGTTTATTTAATAGCTTATTTATTCAGTTAGTTTAACAAAGAAAAATACCGTTGATGTAAACAATTTGTTGCATACTTTTTTTTTTTTTTTAAATTACACAAATTGCGAATAACAGCGACCGCGTGGTCAAAGAGCCATTTTGCGACTGATGTAGCAGACTACCGATGGACTTCGACATCTGTGCCAAGTTGACATTGATGGAACGGAACGGAATGCTAACAAACTTTTCTCAAATGTTTCGCAAACCGTTCTTAACTTAAATTGATAAATAATGTTTGATAAAAATTTGAGAAAACGTTTAGTTTCAAATGATAAACAATGCTAGAAATCAAATTGAGAAATACAATTTAGTTAAAAAAACACTCATCAAGTGCTTATTTATAGTAACATTGTTTGATTTTACATGTTTTGAAAGAAACGATGGATTCTATAGCATTTGCAATTATAGCAGCGGAGTAAGAGCGCGTTATGGGAATGATTTCACAATGATATGCGGAGCTGTCGGGCATAGTAACCATGGCCGCATCTATGTCAGCTTCTGGTTGAATTGTTGAACCGCAAGCCAGAACTCCTCCTATGTCTGAATAACTGGTTCTCATTCCAGTCAATGCAATACCAACTTTGTTAGGTCCACCAGCTGTTGCGCTTGCTTCTAAAATGGTGACAGGTAATAAGGTCAATGGAAATAAGGTCAATTGACTTTATTTCCCACCCTGGTGCGAAATATGGTCAATTTACTTTATTTCCCACCCTGGTGCGAAATAAAGTCAATTGACATTATTACCTTTTCAAAAGCGAAATAAAGTCAACAAAAATTTTGAAATAAAGTCATTGACGCTATTTCCTCATTCAAATGGAAATAGCGTCAACAATGCTTAAAGTATGTCGATGCATAGAAAAAAATGTTGTTCTTACAATAAACATTGCCCCGTAAAGGTGTTCTTACACAATATGTATTTGCATCTGTAATGTGACTTTTTCAATACATATGTAATTGCGAATGTCTATCAAATTCGCAGTCTTTATTTAACTATTTAAAAATACGTTCTTTGAAAACGAAATAAACTGAACTCAGATGATTCTATTTAAGTTTCAGATGAAAATAGAAACATTTCTATTTCGTATGTACTTGCATCTGCTTTTTACAGAAACAAATCTAATTTGCCTTTACACGATATGTTGGCATTTCCATATGTAAAAAATGGCATGTACACACGCAAATACATATCGTGTAAGAACACTTTAAGTGTTGTTTTTGAATAAATGAAAAAGGTTATTGCCAAATCCTCAGTGTTGTGATATTAATCCACACACAATCATGAACTACCACAAAATGATTGTATTAAAACAATTTAAATTACGAATATGTAAAAACACGATGCGAAAAACTAAACGCACAGCTGGAACACGAGAAATATTTGAAGAAAGAGTGTAGAAATGATCCATAACTTGCAATACATGTTGAAGAAACAGTCCATGACCAAAAACCCCGGAGGAACCCTGAAAGAATTCTGTTTTAAATTAGCATATTTTGAACGAATTCGGAATGTCTAAGGTGGAAAAGAAACCAACCTTTCTATAAATGTGCCAAATAGAAAAATAAAAGTGCCAAAAATGGTGTCATTCCTTTTAATCATTCACATTTAGCAATAAAAAAAGCCACATTTTCCAAACAAAAGTGCAATGATAAAATAAGATAAACCAGTTGAATAGCCTTTATAAATTAGAAAATTTTAGTTGAGAAAAAGAAGTGCACGCAAAGGATTTCACAAAAATTTATTGAAATGTAATTTTTTTACAAAAGTGCCATTTTGGCACTTTGTGCCAAATAATTGAAAAATTAAGTGCCATTTGAAGTAAAATAGGGACAAATGGCACGGTTTGAGCCAAGTTGGCATCCCTGCTTCTAATAACTTACAAATATAAAAATGTGAAATATCGAGGGCTTGAATTCATTAATACCCTCTATCTGCAATTTGCACAAAAACTAATTTGTGATTTTAGAAACCATCTGGGACTTATTACCTGTCGTTATATAAGGTAGCATTAATATCACTGATGACAGTTAAAGCTTAGGTGGATTTTTATGTCAGAATCTCACGGCGTAGCGTGACGTGGTGTGCGCGCCGGTCGCGCGGTGTAGCGCGCTGACGGGGCCGCCGCGAAGCTAAGCAAATTTAATGTTTGAAAGAGAAATAATGGCAATGGATTTTATTTCGTTTTTAAAAAGGTAATAATGTCAATTGACTTTATTTCGCACCAGGGTGGAAAATAAAGTCAATTGACCTTATTTCCGTTGATCTTATTACCTGTCACCCATTTTAAAAATAATTGCTGGATAATCGACTAGGTCTCAAGTTAGCACTACATGCCATTTTTTTTTCTTAACAAACGAAAGCTACAAATGTTTTCTTTCCACAACAAATTTACGACAAGCAGGCTACAATAAATGCCGTTATCCCATGTTTGCTATCATAATTTAATCGACAGTGGGGCATGGTGTCAAGTTAGCACTACATACTAAATTTTGTTCGAAAAACGGTCAACTCAACTTTTTCAGAAAAACGAAAACTCCAAATTTTTCCATTTCACAACAAATTTTCAAGTCAAAACAATTAATGGCATTATAACATATTGGATATCTCAATTCTATCGACTAGGTGTATGGGTCAAGTTAGCAATACATACCATTTTTTCTTAAAAAATTAAAGCTACATATTTTTTCTTTCCACAACAAATTTACAACAAAAAAGCTACCATTAATGCCGTTGAAACATTTTCAATATTTCAATTTTATTGACTAGGTGTATGGTGTCAAGTTAGTACTACATACCATTTTTTCTTAAAAAACGAAAACTAAAATTTTTTTCCACAACAAAAAATCTACAATTAATTCCGTTGTAACCTTTTCAATATCGCAATTCTGTCTTAAATGGTGCATGGTGTCAAGTTAGCACTCATACTAAATTTTGTTCGAGAAAAGGCCACCTCAATTTTTTCAAGAAAAACGAAAGCTACAAATTTTTTCTTCTCACAACAAATTTTAAAGCCAAAAGCGTTAATTAATGGCATATTGGATATCTCGATTCTATCGACTAGGTGTATGGTGTCATATACTACATACCAGTTTTTCTTAAATAACGAAGCTAGAAATTTTTTTCCATAACAAATTTACAACAAAAACGCTACAATTAATGTCATAGTTAACTAATTACGAAAAGTGTAGTAGTGCTAACTTGACAGACGTCATTTTTAACACATGTGATAGAGTAACTTGTTTTTACGCTCTAATTACACTGCTCAACAATTTCAGGGTCATTGTCTGGGGCGGAATGATACCAACTCTGGATGAAAGATCAAGACCCATATAGTAAAACCTTAAAATCGTTTTCAAAAAAGAGTTAAAATACATATGCTGTTTCGGGACATAATAAAATTTTACGAGAAATAATTTTGCAGAACATTTTAACCCGTTATCTCCCTCACAAAAGGGTCGTTTTGGCACTTTTTTTAGAAAGTGCGAATAAAATGGAATTTTGAAGGTTAGAGGAAGACTAGAGGGTTAAAATGTTATAGAAAATTATTAACCATAAAATTTCACTATCCTCTGAGAGAAATTTTTTTTTAAAAGAATCTGAAAGTCCACAGAAAATAAAAAAGCATATATCCCCTTGAAATATGCAAAAAAAAATGTAATGCTTTATTTTTGCAGGTATGTATAGTGTTCATATATGTGTGTATGTAACTCTAGCTCCAATTGTTTAAACACGTAACCTAAGTGTAAATAATCTTTGGTAGAACATAATAATTTTATTAAAAAAGTAAAATGGAAGCGTACAAGTCAGATATAAACAGCTTTTGCTACAGCTGTGGTAAATATGTACCAAAAAGTGAGAAGTTTTAGTGCCGATTTTATTCAAGCGTACGAGATGTATTTTAATCTAAACATTGTAGTGGAGAGAATGTATGCAGTTTGGTGTCCCAATGATATGGACTTATTCTGGCAATGACCACGATAAATCAAATTGTCGAAAAATAGATGGACGCGATGGAAATAAATTATAAAGTAGCTATGTAAAATGTATGTGCTTTAAGTGCGATTGGGATACACGATATACTGGGAACCAATATCCATGCCATGATTGGAAATAAAGAGTACAAAGCAAGCTTGAAATGGCTAACATGATTCGTAGACCTTTGGTGCCCAAAGAGAAGATATCACTACCACCACTGCATATTAAACTTGGACTAGTTAAAAGTTTTATTAAAACAGTCGCTAAACGAGATGCAATTTAGTTTTTGAAAGAAATTTACCCGAGGCTTAGCGAAAGTAAAATTAAAGAAGGTATAATGAAATGTTTTTATTTTAATTGAAAACTAAAACTTAAGACACATTTAAAACAGCACTAATAAATTACCTTCTTCTAATTAAAAACACAATACATACAGTGACGAGCAAAACTGTAACATGGTGTAACACTTTTTAT